>NC_057812.1:608638557-608765997 GCF_018294505.1 Triticum aestivum
CCAAAGCAAAAGGGTGATACCGGCACAGGAGATAATAGCACTCCGGACAGTGCCGAAGATGACAACAATCCCCTCCAGCAAGATTTAGAGCAGGAGGATGGAGAAGCCAACCCTCCCGAGAGAGCGGCAGATGGAGAGGCGGAGGATGATAATTACATGCCTCTCTCCAAAGACGAGGCAAGCCTCAACGATGACGAATTTGTCGTTCCTGAGGACCCCGTCGAGCAAGAGCGGTTCAAGCGCCGGCTTATAGCCACAGCAAATAGCCTTAAGAAAAAGCAACAACAGCTTCAAGCTGATCAAGATTTGCTAGCCGACAGATGGACTGAAGTCCTTGCGGCCGAGGAATATGAACTCGAATGCCCCTCCAAGAGTTACCCAAAGCACAGGTTGCTACCCCGACTGGAGGAGGAAGCATTAAAACCTACATCTCCAGCGTATGGCGCGGCTGATCGGCCACCTCATGGCCGCGACAAAGAGGCATTTCAGCCAAAAGCTCAGCCCGCACCCCGACGCCACTCAAATAAAAATGTCAAGGCACGGGGAAACACGCTAGACCTACGAGACGTATTGGAGGACAAAGCAAAACACGCAAGATCAATCTACGGATCACGAGGGCGCGCCACTACGCGAGACGATAACCGTCACGCCGGATGTAGTAAAAGTAAATCCGGCCGGGCCGAACACAGCGGACAAGACTCATTTGAGCTGCGTCACAACATAGCCCAGTACAGAGGCGCCGCACACCCCCTATGCTTCACAGACGAAGTAATGGATCACCAAATCCCAAAGGGTTACAAACCCATAAATATCGAATCATACGACGACACAACAGATCCTGCGGTATGGATCGAGGACTTCCTCCTGCACATCCACATGGCCCGCGGTGAAGATCTACACGCCATCAAATACCTCCCACTCAAACTCAAAGGACCAGCTCGGCATTGGCTCAACAGCCTGCCAGCAGAATCCATTTGCTGTTGGGAGGATCTGGAAGCCGCATTCCTCGAAAACTTCCAGGGCACTTATGTGCGACCACCAGATGCCGATGACTTGAGCCACATAATTCGGCAGTCAGAGGAATCGGCTAGCCAATTCTGGAGACGGTTCCTAACAAAGAAAAATCAAATTGTTGACTGTCCAGATGCAGAGGCCCTAGCAGCTTTTAAGCACAACATCCGCGACGAATGGCTCGCCCGGCACCTTGGCCAGGAAAAGCCGAAATCTATGGCAGCCCCCACGACACTCATGACCCGCTTTTGCGCGGAAGAGGACAGCTGGCTGGCTCGAAGCAATAACATATCAAAGAACCATGGTAATTCAGATACCAAGGATAGCAATGGCAGGTCATGTTGCAACAAACACAAGAGCCGCATCAACAACGACAATACCGAGGATACGGCAGTCAATGCCGGATTCAGAGGCTCTAAACCCGGTCAGTGGAAAAAGCCATTCAAAAGAAGCACTCCGGGCCCGTCCAGTTTGGACCGTATACTCGATCGCTCGTGCCAAATACATGGCACCCCGACAAGCCAGCCAACCACACAAATAGGTAATGTTGGGTGTTCAAGCAGGCCGGCAAGTTAAATGCCGAAAATAAAGATAAGTGGCTACATAGCGATGACGAGGAGGAGCCCCGGCCACCGAACACCGAAGGAAAGAAGAGGTTCCCCCAACAAGTGCGGACGGTGAACATGATATACGCAACCCATATCCCCAAGAGGGAGCGGAAGCATACGCTAAGGGACGTATATGCGTTGGAGCCAGTCGCCCCAAAGTTCAACCCATGGTCCTCCTGTCCGATCACCTTCGATCGCAGGGACCACCCCACTAGTATCCGTCATGGTGGATTCGCCGCACTGGTCCTAGACCCAATCATCGACGGATTTCACCTCACTCGAGTCCTTATGGACGGCGGCAGCAGTCTGAACCTGCTTTATCAGGACACAGTGCGCAAAATGGGTATAGACCCCTGAAGGATCAAACCCACAAAAACGACCTTCAAAGGCGTCATACCAGGTGTAGAGGCCCATTGCATAGGATCAGTCACACTGGAAGTGGTCTTCGGATCCCCGGATAACTTCCGAAGCGAGGAGTTAATCTTTGATATATTCCCGTTCCACAGTGGCTATCATGCACTGCTCGGGCGAACCACATTTGCGAGATTCAATGCGGTACCGCATTATGCATACCTCAAGCTCAAGATGCCAGGACCTCGGGGGGTCATCACAGTCAATGGAAACACAGAGCGCTCTCTCCGCACGGAGGAGCACACCAAGGCCCTCGCAGGAGAAGCACACAGCAGCCTCTTAAGGCAATCCACCAGTTCAGAGATTAAACACCCGGACACCTTCAAGCGTGCCCGGAGTAATCGGCAACAAGACCGCCTGGCACGTTCCGAGCTCGCATAGCAATGCGGCCCCCACCCCAGTCCCAGCCAAACAGCGAAATCCGTGCCACGCGTACATAATTACGCATTGAAAATACCATGGGCATAGGTGGGGAGGGGGGCACGACTACGGCACGCCCCAAGATGCGGCTCACCGCACTAGGGGCTTCCCGCTTTGTTATTTTTCTCTCTTTCAGGACTTTACTCTCTGGAAACCCTGTCCGGCAGTACGATTGCCAGACACATGATGCAACAACCAAGGAGGCAGAAAGCTACGTCACACCATGGAACTCCCAGGTGGTCTCTGATAACGAGTGAAATACTTGCTTTAAATACCATTCCTCAGCTTGCCCTTGGAGGGGACATGTCAAATAGTCCTACTTTTGCTTATCGCACTACTTGTATCATTCCGCTTCAACGCACCTTTTTGAATAAACAATGCATAGCGCTAGACTATTACCGCATTCTCTATTCTTTTTATATATATGTTCATTCATGACATTCAGCACCCGTACACTCTGGTACGGCCAATACGCCAGGGGATTAAGCGTACCCCATAATACGCCGTGAGAAGTCTGAACACTTTCGACAGTGCGGCACCCCGAACTTATAGTATTATATGCATCAGCTCTGAATCATGTCCTGGGTCAATAGTTGGGTTTGCCCGGCTCCCATGTTTTGGTACCTTATGTTCCGCTATATGGGCTAAGGTAGCACTGGGAGAACTACTGCAATTGTGCCCCGGTTCATCTGGGTAAGCACCTCAGTAGAGAAAGCTAAAACTGACTATCATGATAAGGCGAGAGCTGGTCGCTGTTCGAGAGGTCTCGAGTCCCTAAAGACTTATGCCGCTTAGAGCGAGGAGTCGTCTTTGTCCGGCTTAAGGCGTGTATAGCGCCCCGAATTCAGCCTTCCGAATACTAGGGGCTTTGCCAAAATTTAAAATTGTAGACTTCTATGGCTAAGTGAGAGTGATAAAGCATTATAGTCCGATTGCCTTGTTCGTTGTGCTAAGCACCTCCCTCGAAGGACCCAACAATGGGAAAAAGAGTGCTCAGATTTATCCCGAACACCCCAGCACTCGTGGCATGGGGGCAGAAGCCGACGACTGGCCATCTCTCAGATTTAATAAACAGCCGCACAAAAGGTAATATTTTAAATTCAAACAAGCTTTGCATAGCGCATATGAACAAGATTTCATAATACAGGATCACACGAGCAAGTTCATTCAAAAATTACATCCTTTGCACACTCGTCCTCCACAAGAAGGTCACCCTTCAGGACACCCTTATAATAAATTTCGGGGTGGCGATGCTCCTTGCCCTGCGGCGGCCCCTCCTTCACCAGCTTCTCGGCGTCCATCTTGGCCCAGTGCACCTTCGCACGGGCAAAAGCCCGGTGTGCACTTTCAATGCAGACGGACCGCTTTATGACTTCTAGACGTGGGCAGGCATCCACAAGCCGCCTCACCAGGCTGAAGTAGTTGTTGGGAAGGGGGTCGCCAGGCCACATCCGGACTATAAGGCCCCTCATGGCCTGTTCGGCCGCCTTGTGCAGCTCGACCAGTTGCTTCAGCTGGTCGCTCAAAGGCATCGGGTGTTCAGTCCCAGTATACAGAGACCAGAACAACTTCTCCATCGAGCTTCCCTCCTCGGCCTGGTAATACTTCACGGCATCCGACACGCTGCGGGGCAAATCTGCGAATGCTCCTGGAGAGCTCCGGACTCGGGTAAGTAACAAGTAATTTACTTTCACATGCTTGCTTTGCATATTGAATGCCTTACCCGCCGCTATCTTCTTCATCGCCTCAATTTCCTGGAGGCCTTTTGGGCTTCAGCCTTGGCATGCTTTGTGCTCTTGAGGGCCGCGGCAAGCTCAGACTCTCACGTCTTCGAGTCAAGCTCCAAAGTCTCGTGCTTCTTCATGAGAGCCTGGAGCTCTTGCTGCACCTCGCCCACCCGTGCCTCTTGTTTCTCCCGCTCGGTGCGCTCCTTGGCCGCTTTGTTTTCGGCCTCGGACAGCGCTTGCTTCAGGGTCGCCACTTCGGTCGTGGCCCCTGGCACATCCATGATGATCCTATCATTTTGCAACCATATATATATATATATATATATAGACAAGGCATTACTTACCTTTGTTCTCCTCGAGATGCCTCTTGGCAAGACCGAGCTCTTTCTCGGACCGCTCGAGGTTCTGCTTCAGTGCAGCGACCTCTGCAGTCAGTGCGGCAGAGGTCAGTAGCGAAGCCTGCATACACATATAGACATACTTATATTAGACTCCTGCAGATATTATTTGATCCTCTATTCGACTTTTCTTTGTGAACACCAAACAGAGCATCAGGGGCTACTATCTATGCGGTAATATTTTCCTATATTTTAAATACTTACCTCAAAGCCTGTTAGAAGGCTGGCACAGGCTTCAGTCAGTCTGCTCTTGGCGGACTGAACCTTCTTGATCACCGCACTCATAATAGTGCAGTGCTCTTCGTCGATGGAAGCACCGTGAAGCGCTCCTAGCAGGTTGTCCAGTGCCTCTGGATGGACAGAGGTCACCGGCACAGGCGGTTTGCCCCTCTTGGAAGGGGGCCGCCTGCTAGAGTCCGGAACCACTGGAGGTTCCGGCGCGGCGTTCGGCTGGGGGCCAAACTTGGAGCCCTTGGGAGTCTTGCTCCCTTCGCGCGTGGAGTCCGGAAGTTCGCCTTGAGGCGCCTCCGGGACTACCTCCCCCGGCTCGGTGCCCCTTGAGAAAGTACCTCGACATCGTCCGTAGGGCGAGGAGAGGAGGCGGTTGGAAGTGTATCACTATTCATATCCGACGAGTCCAAGGAACCGTCCGACGAGGATACGTCGATACGGGCTCGGGGCGGACTACATAATCATATTCGACGTTAGGAGAAGTAGTGCAACAAAAGTATGCTATGAGTTACTCTGGTATCCGAATACTTATGACTTCGCCAGGGCCTTGGCCCTGAGTAACCACTCGTCTTCGCCGTCGGCGGCGGTGGTGGAACAGTCCGGAAGGAGAGTCATTCCCTTCTTGGACCCTTCGGCCTCCCCGGTTGGGGCGGCCTTCCTTTTCTTGTCTCCCTCGATTGGAGAGGGAGAATCTTCATCTTCCTCCTCCTCGTTTTCACGGGAGGAGTGCGTCTTGGAGTTATCGTACGATGAGTCTGATACCACCTGGCGCCGGGAACTCTTTCGGGTTCCCGTGGCCTTCTTGGTCTTCTCCGGCACCTCATAAGGAGCCGGAGTCCACATCTTCGTCAAGAGAGCGTCTGCAGGGTCTTCGGGCAGAGGGGCCAGACAGTTAATCTGGTCCGATGTCTCCACCCAGTCTTGTCAAAGGCATTGGAGCTTAGACCTCGCACATGGTTAAGCTATGGGAAATAAATACCCTACCAGATGTACAAAACTTACCGGATTCGTAGGGCGTTTCGTGCTTAGCCCGTGGTCCTATGTAAGAGAAGGGGGGGGACCTCGACGCCCTTGAACAACACCTTCTAGACGTCCTTATGCGTCGTGTCGAAGAGCTCGCGTAGAGTCTGGTGCTGGCCCGGGTCAAACTCCCATAAGTTGAGAGCCTGTTGTTGACATGGGAGGATCCGGCGGAAGAGCATGACCTGGACTATGTTGACAAGCTTAAGTTTCTTGCTTATCATGTTCCGGATACACTTCTGGAGTCCGTCCAGCTCCATCGATGAGCCCTAGGATAGGCCCTTCTCCTTCCAGGAAGTGAGCCGCATGGGATTCCGGATCGAAACTCTGGGGCCGCCACCCAGTTGGTGTCGCGCGGCTCGGTGATGTAGAACCACCCCGATTGCCACCCCTTTATGGTCTCCACGAAGGAGCCCTCGAGCCATGTAACGTTGGGCATTTTGCCCACCATGGCTCCGCCGCATTCCGCTTGTTGGCCGCCTACTACCTTCGGCTTGATATTGAAGGTCTTCAGCCACAGGCCGAAGTGGGGCCGGATGCGGAGGAAAGCCTCGCACACGACGATGAACGCCGAGATATTGAGGATGAAATTCGGGGCCAGATCATGAAAGTCTAGCCCATAATAGAACATAAGGCCACGGACGAATGGATGGAGGGGAAACCCTACCCACGTAGGAAGTGGGGGAGGAAAACCACCCTTTCGTAAGGTTCCGGGGTAGGGACAATCTGCCCCGCGGCTGGCAGCCGGTGTGCGATATCTGCGGGAAAGTATACGGCCCAATGTAGTTTTTTTGATGTGTCCCTCCGTGATGGAGGAGACCATCCACTTGCCTCCTCCTCTGGACATGTTTGGAGAGAGTTGAGGAGAAGGATGCGGACTTGGGCGCTGGAGCTCGAGTGCGCAAGAATGGATGAGCAAGGAGGAAGAAGGCGTGGGTAGAAAAAGGTGAAACCTTATCCCTTTATAAGGGCAGACGAAACTGTGCGCCCCCACCAGCCTGGTAAAACTCGCTTATCCCCCAAGCGCCATAATTGATGGCGCGGTTGGGTTACCCACGTCCGTATTGATGGGAATCCCGTAATAAGGGGACACGATCTCTGCTTCGACAAGACGTGCCAAGGAAATCGCCTCGCGAAACACGCCGAGATTGGTTATGAAAAACGATTTGAATAAAGACCTGGCTGTGGTGTGGAAATATTATTCTCTCTATGGTGGTATGTGGAACTTGTTTTGCAGAGCCGGACACGATCCTCATGTTCAAAATCTTCTATGAAGTATTCGGAGGAGGAACCCGCCTTGCAATGCCGAAGACAATCTGCGCGCCGGACTCATCGTCATTGAAGCCTGGTTCAGGGGCTACTGAGGGAGTCCTGGATTAGGGGGTATCTGGACAGCTGGATTATATCCTTTGGCCGGACTGTTGGACTATGAAGATACAAGATTAAAGACTTCGTCCCGTGTCCGATGGGACTCTCCTTGGCGTGGAAGGCAAGCTTGGCAATACGGATATGTAGATCTCCTTCCTTGTAACCGACTCTTTGTAACCCTAGCCCCCACCGGTGTCTATATAAACCGGAGGGTTTAGTCCGTAGGACCAAGATACAATCATACCATAGGCTAGCTTCTAGGGTTTAGCCTCTCTGATCTCGTGGTAGATCAACTCTTGTACTACTCATATTATCAAGAACAATCAAGCATGATGTAGGGTTTTACCTCCATCAAGAGGGCCCAAACCTGGGTAAACATCGTGCCCCTGCCTCCTATTACCATCCGCCTAGGCGCACAGTTCGGGACCCCCTACCCGAGATCCATCGGTTTTGACATGGGCACCTGCATCTCGATCTCTTTCGCCATTTGGAACCGCTAGAACGGAGGGCTATGGTTTGGAGAATTAGGATTAGATGGCTAGTCTAACTGAAGTAGTAGATGATTATTTAAAGATGTTAAAACAATGTGAACATAGTGGGGTTTGGATGCAAATGAAGACGAAGGGGAGGTGAAGAAGCCGAGGAGAATCGGTTCCCGATGGAGAAGTAAATGGGAGAAGTGGCATGCATGCAATTGATTAGACGGCTAGGTAGACTAAACTAAAAGGCTATGCGGGTAGACTGATGAGTCGTACGTGTTCGTGTACGTGCCCATCCTTCCTGATAGGTGGGACCTATGCAAACAGATAAAAAATGTGTCGTAGTTTTTTTTAAGCGCGTGAGTGGGAGACACAACATTCTCTGGTTAAGGAATACTCCCTCCGTTTAGGTGAGTATAAGTCACCTTATGAAAATCAGGTTTTCCCAAAACCTTTAGGCGTGGAGCATTAACTTCCTACTCGATCCCCTCCCAGCCTCGTTAGCCAGCGTTCTCTTCCTCTGTTGCCGCGTTCTACCTTTCCATTTTTCCTCTTATCAAGTGTGGAACGATCTGCATGCCGTCCTTGATGCACCAGAACGACCATTGCATGCATTGCGGCAGTGCATTGATTGGGCGTGCACGAGAATTTGGTTCTGCTTGCAATATGGATGATACCTGAATGATGAAGTGAACAGGCAGTTTCCGCTATACAATGCTGTTTCTTGCATTATCCTACTCATACTCTGAACAATGCTGATCTTACATTAACAATGCCTGTCCTTTTCATATGATGCAGTGTCCCTATAGTTACTGCCCTTTGTAATCACACCACCTTTGCCATAAACAGGGAAGCACAAGTGGTTCCTCGCTCGATCAGACGACGGCAAAAGACTGATGATCATTCATACACATGAGCCGGAAAAGTTATATTGCAAAAACCCCACTATATACAAGCACCGTGTAATACGTGAGTATCCGAACAGTGGATGTTACGTATATGAGAAGGATACCAGCTTGTTGGGGCCTTTAGGATTTTTTAGTTGGAGGCGGGTAAACAGGCTTGGTTCACACTCTCTGTTTCTCGGACTCAATTATCCGATTAACCAAAAGATCACCGTTGGCAAGGACCTTGATGGCAGAGAGGATCTGTTTGCTATGGAAAACTGTGTCTACATGACGAGCCCTAGGAGTTCAGAAGCAAACTCCCCTGATTATCAACGATATAGCCTGCAGCCAAAAGAAGGTGAGAATGACAAAGGCATCCGGATTAACTTTGATCCTTGGATGTCTCAATTACGACAGGCTGTGATGTGGTTCGAGCCTTCAAGTTGATAGGTAATTGGGCTGTTGCATCGAAAGGGTGGAGTACTGGTGTCTCCGGATCACTGGTCATTGAAGCGGGGCTGCAAATTATGGTGGTGTTGGATCATCTCTTCGAATGACTTTGTTGTCTTTGCTGCTGGTTCTGGATGGGTAGTTCTTTCTTTTGTTATGCATATTCCTTGTCATTTGGTCATCCTCGTCTATGTCACTTATACTATGTAATAGTTGCTTCTGTTTAGAATGTCATTCTCATCTGGATCATGAGAGTCTGAGCGCTGTAGATGGGTGCGTTTTGGTGGTGTAGCAAGACTTCTTATGAACTATCATGTCTTGATGTTTATGTCAGTAGTAGTCACTAGTCAGTGTTTGAATGTTGTATATATTGTTGTTTCAAACTGTTTATTGTCTCAAACTACTGGTGGGCTAAATGAGGGCATCGCCATTGTCAAGTGTTCAGAGTATATCTCCTTTTTTCAAGTTATATAATTTGAGCTCAGGGTCTTTTCGATGATGTACACTTGTTTGGGCCAGTGAGGTGTCGTTGAATATGGGAGTAACGCAATGCCAAACAGGTCAATTATGACTCTCAGGCCGGGCTCTCAAAAGATCCTGAAAAAAGGCCGGGCTCTGCAAAAAAGAAAGAAAAAGGACTCTCAGGCCAACATGTGGGCGCCACCGGTGTTTTCGTGTGCTTGCCCGCCGAGAGCATATTGGCGCGTGCTCGAAATTCATGCTACCTTTTCATCCCCAGTCTCCTGCCCCTCCCCACCTCTGGAATCTCGATTCCTACTCCAGTTCCCCCAAATCCCCCTCCTGCACTCCCTGTACTCAAGCACACTATCATGTCGCCGGTCAACGCGGATCTCCGAGCCGGAGATCCTGAGGTCCGTCCTGCCTTCGGTCGCTGCGTGCTGTCGCTCAACAGTGGCATGGCGGCGCTTGACGACCAGTTTGCCGGCAAAGTGCTGATGGTAACCATCAACGGCGACCGGCCTCCCGTCTCGCCGGACGACCTTGTCAAAGCTCTTGGCATTGCGCACGACATCCAAATAAGTGACTTGCTCGTCGAAGTCTGTCCGCCACCGGCTGATTTCTTCGTCAGGTTCCGGACAACTTTCGACTGCAGTCGTGTGTTCGAATCTTCCCGGTGTTTGTTCTGCGATGGTGCACTGGTGAGCTTTGATCGGTGGCACCCAAGATGGGGTTCGATGCCCTATGAGCTTGAGTTTTTAAGAAAGCTTACCTTCCACGGCATGCCTCGACGTGCTTGGAATAGCGAGTCCATGAAAGAGCTTATGAACAACCTTGGAGGTGAGCTCGTAAGTATGTTTGTTCCTCCAGACAGCTGGGCTCTGACGGTTATGGCATGGATGAAGAAGCCGTCCACCATACCGAAGGTGATTGGTGTTGAGATACCGGTGCAGGAACCGGGGTTGTACTATTCATCGCCACCAAGGCCGCCGCGGACCATGTTAGGGATGTACCTGTATCGAGTGTTCGTGCATGTCGAAGAAGTGGTCAATCCATCAATCGAAGTCCTGCCGCTACCGCTGGTGCCAGGGTCCGTCGACGACGTCTGTCGGTGTCAAAACCGGCGGATCTCGGGTAGGGGGTCCCGAACTATGCGTCTAGGCCGGTTGGTAACAGGAGGCAGGGGACACGATGTTTTACCCAGGTTCGGGCCCTCTTGATAGAGGTAAAACCCTACGTCCTGCTTGATTGATATTGATGATATGGGTAGTACAAGAGTAGATCTACCACGAGATCAGAGAGGCTAAACCCTAGAAGCTAGCCTATGGTATGATTGTTGTTCTCCCTATATAGACACCGGAGAGGGCTAGGGTTACACAGAGTCGGTTATAATGGTAGGAGATCTACATATCCGTATCACCAAGCTTGCCTTCCACGCCAAGGAAAGTCCCTTCCGGACATGGGACGAAGTCTTCGATCTTGTATCTTCATAGTCTAGGAGTCCGGCCGAAGGTATAGTTCGGCCATCCGGACACCCCCTAATCCAGGACTCCCTCAGTAGCCCCTGAACCAGGCTTCAATGAAGACGAGTCCGGCGCGCAGATTGTCTTCGGCATTGCAAGGCGGGTTCCTCCTCCAAGTACTTCATAGAAGATTTTGAACCCAAAGGTAGTGTCCGGCTCTGCAAAATAAGTTTCCACATATTGCCATAGAGAGAATAATATTTACACAAATCTAATCTGCTAACGTATTCCGTAGCGTGACATCACACCACGGCCAAGTCTTTATTCGAATCGTTTTACTGTCCCACCTCAGCGCGTTTAGCGAGGCGGTTTCCTTGGCACGTCTTGTTAAAGCAGAGATCGTGCCCCCTTATTCCGGGATTCTCATCAATACGGGTGTGGGTAACCCAAACGCGCCATTGACTACGACGCTTGGGAGATAAGCGAGTTTTACCAGGCTGGTGGGGGCGCATAGTCGCGTCCGCCCATATAAGGGGATAAGGATCCACCTTTTCATCCACGCCTTCTTCCTCCTTTGCCTATCTATTTCCGCGCACTCGAGCTCCAGCACCCATGTCCGCACACCCCACCTCAACCTTCTCCAGCCATGTCCGGAGCGGGAGGCAAGTGGATGGTATCCTCCGTCACGGAGGGACACATCAAAAAACTGAGGAAGGCCGGATACTTGTCTAACGACATTTCACACCGGCTTCCCAAAGAGGGGCAACTCATCCCCACCCCTAGGCCCCATGAGAGGGTGGTGTTCCTCCCTCATTTCCTCCGCGGACTTGGCTTCCCTCTCCACCCATTTGTCCGGGGGCTCATGTTCTACTATGGCCTGGATTTCCACGATCTGGCCCTGATCCTCAATATCTTGGCGTTTATCGTCATGTGCGAGGCTTTCTTCTGCATCCGCCCCCATTTCGGCCTATGGCTCAAGACTTTCAATGTCAAGCCGAAGGTGGTGCGCGGCACCCAGGCGGAGTGCGGAGGCGCCATGGTGGGCAAGATGCCCAACGTCCTATGGCTCGAGGGCCCTTCGTGGAGTCCCTAAAGGGGTGGCAATCGGGGTGGTTTTACATCACTGAGCCGCGCGACCCTAAATGGGTCGCAACCCTCGAGTTCCGATCTGGACCCCCTATGCGGCTCACCTCCTAGAAAGAGACGGGCTTGTCATGGGGTAAAGAAGGAGAGCTGACCGGACTCCAAACATGCGCCCAAACCCTGGTGGACAAGAAGCTCAAACTTGTCAACGTAGTCCAGGTTATGCTCATCCGCCGGATCCTCCCGTGTCAATGACAGGCTTTCAACCTGTGGGAGTTCGACCCGGCGCATCACCGAACTCTGAGCAGGCTCTTCGACACGACGTACGAAGATGCCTGGAAGGTGCTTTTCAAGGGTGCCGAGGCCCCCGCATCCACTACCGAGGATCGCGGATTCAGCATGCAGCGTCGCACTCATGCGGTAGGATATTTTTACCTTTTACAGGGTATTAGTTTTTCATAGTTTGACTCCATGCGGGATCTAAGCTCCCTTACCTTTGATAGGATTGGCTGGAGACGTTCGGACAGATCAACTGTCCGGCTCCTTTGCCCGAAGGCCCAGCGGACGCTCGCTTGGCGAAGCTGCTGGTTCCGGCACCCTATGTGGTGCCGGAGAAGAAGGCCAAGAAGAAGGCCACGGGGACTCGAAAGAGTGCCCGACGCCAGGGGGTGTCGAATTCATCATCCGACGACTCCAAGGCGCACTCCTCCCATGAAGATGAGGAGGAGGAATAAGAGACCTCTCCCCCTCCTGCGGGAGGAGGGAAGAAAAGGAAGACCACCCCAATCGGGGAGGCCGAAGGGTCCAAGAAGGGGAAATCCCTTCCTCCGGACTACTCCACCAACGTCGACGACGGCGAAGAGGAGTGGCCGCTCAGGGCCAAGCCCCTCGCTAAATCGTAAGTATCCGGATACCAGAGTGATTCATAGTATTCCTCCATTGCACAGCTTTTCCTTATGTCGAACATGTTTATGCAGTCCACCCAAAGACCGGCTCGACGTGTCGTCGAGCGGTTCCCTGGATTCGTCGGATGTGAATTCGCTTCCGACGGCTACCTCCCCCACCCTACGGTGGACGACGCCGAGGTGTTGTCCCAACAGGTTCCAAGCCAGGAGGAGGTGGTCCTGGAGGCGCCGCAAGGCGACCTCCCGGACTCTAGGCGCAAAGGGGATAGAACCCCCAAGGGCTCCAAGTCCGGCCTTGAGCCGGACACCGCGCCGGAACCTTCAATGGTTCCGGACTTCGGTAGGTAGCCTCCTTCCAAGAGGAGCAAGCCTACCGAGCCGGTGACCTCCGTCCAACCAGAGGCACCGGACAATTTGCTGGAGACGCTTAACGGCGCCTCCATCGACGAGGAGCATCGCACTATTATGAGTGCGGTGATCCAGAAGGTTCAGTCCGCCAAGAGCGGACTGACTGAAGCCTGTGCCAGCCTTCTAACAGGCTTTGAGGTAAGTAAAGAATATGCAAAAATATTACCGCATAGACAGTAGCCCCGGATGCTCTGTTCGGCGTTCGGAAAGAAAAGCCAAATAGAGGATCTAATAACATTCGCAGGAGTCTAACATAATCAAGTCAATATGCATATGCAAGCTTCGCTGCTGGCCTCCGCCGCACTGACTGCGGAGGTGGATACGCTGAAGCAGAACCTCGAGCGGTCCGAGCAAGAGCTCGGCCTAGCCAAGCAGCAGCTCGAGGAGAAGGAAGGTAAGAAATACCTTATTGAAATATGTGAAAGGTGCAATTGCAAAAAGTGACATGATTAACGAGGCTATTGTAGGGGCCACAACTGAGGTGGCGACCCTTAAGCAAGCGCTGTCCGAGGCTGAAAAGAGGGCGGCCACGAAGCGCACCGAGCGGGAGAAGCATGAGACGCAGGTTGGTGAGGTGCGACAAGAGCTCCAGTCTCTCATGAAAAAACATGAGAGTTTGGAGCTTGACTCGAAGACGCGAGAGTCTGAGCTCGCGGCGGCCATTGAAGATGCCAAGTCTGCCAAGGCCGAAGCCTAGAGGGCCCTCCAGGAGGTTGAGGTAGTAAACTCGCTCGTTTTGTCCTGTGCGCTGAAAACTTGTTCATGTGCGCTAAGAAATGCCTTTTGAATTTAAAATATCACCTTCTGTGCAGCCGTTTATCAAATTTGAGAGATGGCGAGTCGTCGGCTTCTGCCCCCATGGCACGAGTGCTGGGGTGTTCGGGATAAACATGAGCGCTCTTTTTCCCATTCTTGGGTCCTTCAAGGGAGGCGCTCAATACAACGAACAAGGCAATCGGACTATAATGCTTGAACACTCTCACTTAGCCATAGAATTCTATAATTTTAAATTTTGGCGAAGCCCATAGTGTTCGGAAGATCGAGTTCGGGGCGCTATCCACGCCTAGGCCGGACAAAGCCGACTCCTCGCTCTAAGCGGCATAGGTCTTTAGGGACTCGAAAACCTCTCGAACAGCGACCAGCTCTCGCCTCATCATGACGGCTAGTTTTAGCTTTCTCTACTGAGGTGCTTAGCCCAGCTCAACTGGGGCACAATCGCAGTAGTTCTCCTAGTGCTACCTTAGCCGATATAACGGAACGTAAGGTACCAAAACATAGGAGCCGGGCAAACCCAACTATTGCCCCAAGACATGATTCGGAGCCGATGCATATAATGCTATAAGTTCGGGGTGCCGCACTTGTGAAAGTGTTCGGACTTCTCACACCGTATTGTGGGGTACTTAAGCCCCTAGCGTATTGGCCGTACCAAAGTGTATGGGTGCAATATGTCATTAATGAACATATATTCGTAAAAAAGAGTAATGCAATAATAGACGGAAGCTATGCATTGTTTATTTAAAAAGGCTGCGATCAAAGCAGGACAATACAAATAGTGCGATAAGCAAAATATGGGACTATCAAATATGTCCTTTCCAGGGGTGAGCTGCGGAATGTTATGCGAAATAGGTATACTGCTTGTTATAGAGACCACCTTAGAGTTCCGTAGTGCGGCGTAGCTTTCTGCTTCCCTGGTTGTATCGTTTGTGCAGCAATTGTACTGCCGGACAAGCCTTCCGAAGAATGGAGTCCTGAAAATAAGAGAAAATTAAGAAATCGGCAGCCCTTAGTGCGGTTTAAGCCGCGTTTCGGGCGTGCCGTGATGGTGCCCCTCCCCCTGTGCCCATGGTATTTCCAGAGCATAGTTATGTATGCGCAGCACTGGTTTCGCAAGTTCGCGAGGGTTGGGGTTGGGGCCGCATTGCTACGCTTGCTCTGAACGTGCCGGGCGGTCTTGGTGTAGCTTACTCCAGGCACGCTTGACGGTGTCCAGACGTTTAATGGTCGGACTAGAGAATTGCCTTGAGAGGCTGCTTTGTACTTCCGCTGCGATAGCAGCCTTATGCTCCTCCATTCGGAGAGAGCGTTCGGTGTTTCCATTGACCATGATGATGCCTCGAGGGCCTGGCATCTTGAGCTTGAGGTATGCATAGTGTAGCACGACATTGAACTTGGAAAATGCGGTTCGCCCGAGCAGTGCGTGATAGCCACTGCGGAACGGGACTATGTCGAAGATTAACTCCTCGCTTCGGAAATTATCCGGAGATCCGAAGACCACTTCAAGTGTAACTGAGCCTGTACAGTTGGCTTCTACACCTGGTATGACGCCTTTAAAGGTCGTTCTCGTGGGTTTAATCCTCGAGGGATCGATGCCCATTTTCCGCATTGTATCCTGATAAAGCAGATTCAGGCTGCTGTCACCGTCCATAAGGACTCTAGTGAGGTGAAATCCGTCAATAATTGGGTCTAGAACCAATGCGGCGAATCCGCCATGACGGATGCTAGTGGGGTGGTCCCTTCAATCAAAAGTGATCGGGCAGGAAGACCATGGGTTGAACTTTGGGGCGACTGGCTCCACCGCGTATATGTCCCTTAGCACACGCTTCCGCTCCCTCTTGGGGACGTGGGTTGCGTATATCATGTTCACCGTCCGCACTTGTGGGGGAAAACCTTTCTGTCCACTGTTGTTCGGCGGCCGGGGCTCCTCCTTGTCATCGCTATGCAGCCCCTTGTCTCTGCTTTCGGCATTTAACTTGCCTGCCTGCTTGAACACCCAACAATCCCTATTGGTGTGATTGGCTGGTTTTTCGGGGGTGCCATGTATCTGGCATGAGTGGTCGAGTATTCGGTCCAAACTGGACGGGCCCGGAGTACTTCTTTTGAATTGCTTTTTCTGCTGACCGGGTTTAGAGCCTCTGAATCCGGCATTAACTGCCGTATCCTCAGCGTTGTCGCCGTTAATGCGGTGCTTTTGCTTGTTGCGACGCGACCTGCCACTGTTGTCCTTGGTATCCGAATTACCAGGGCTGTTGGTCATGTTATTGTTGCGAGCTAGACAGCTGTCTTCTCCCATGCAAAAGCGGGTCATAAGTGTCGTGAGGGCTGCCATAGATTTCGGCTTTTCCTGTCCGAGGTGCCGTGCAAGCCACTCGTCGCAGATGTTATGCTTGAAGGCTGCTAGGGCCTCTGCATCCGGACAGTCGACAATTTGATTTTTCTTGGTTAGGAACCATGTCCAGAATTGTCTGGCTGATTCCTCTGGCTGCTGAATTATGTGGCTTAGGTCATCCGCGTCTAGTGGTCGCACATAAGTGCCCTGGAAATTGTCAGGGAATGCGGCTTCCAGGTCCTCCCAACAACCAATTGATTCTGCTGGCAAGCTGTTAAGCCAATGCCGAGCTGGTCCTTTAAGCTTGAGTGGGAGGTATTTGATGGCGTGTAGGTCCTCACCGCGGGCCATGTGGATATGAAGGAGATAGTCCTCGATCCATACCACAGGATCTGTTGTGCCATCGTATGATTCGATGTTCACGGGTTTGAAACCCTTGGGGATTTGATGATCCATTACTTCATCTATGAAGCATAGTGGGTCTTCGGCGCCTCTGTATTGGGCTACATCACGACGCAGCTCAAACGAGCTTTGTCTACTGTGTTCGGCCCAGCCGGATTTACTGTATCCGGCGTGACTAGTACCGTCTCATGCCGTGGGGCGCCCACGTGATCCGTAGATCGATCTTGTTTGCCTTGCCTTGTCCTCCAATATATCTCGCAGGTCTGGCGCATTTTCCTATGCCTTGGTATTTTTTGAGCGGTGCTGGGGTGCGGCTTGAATGGAGGGCCGAGAGGCCTCTCTGTCGCGGCCACGGGGTGGTCGGTCGGCCGCATCATGCGCTGGTGATGTAGGTTTAGGTGCTTCCTCCTCTAATTGGGGTAGCAACCTGCGCTTTGGGTAGCTCTTGGAGGGGCGTTCGAGTTCATACTCTTCGGCCGCAAGGACTTCAGTCCATCTGTCGGCTAGCAAATCTTGATCAGCTCTAAGCTGTTGCTGTTTTTTGTCGAGGCTGCTCGCCGTGGCCATAAGCCTGCGTTTGAAACGCTCTTGTTCGACGGGATCCTCCGGCACGACAAATTCGTCATCGTCGAGGCTTGCCTCGTCTTTGGAGGGAGGCATATAATTATCGTCCTCGACCTCTCTGTTTGCCGCTCTCTCATGAGGGCTGGGTTCTCTATCCTCCTGTGCTGAATCTTGCTGGAGGTGGTTGTCTTCGGCACTGTCCAGGGTGTTATTATCTCCCGTGCCAGAATCACCGCTTTTGTTTTGGCGGGATTTAGATCTGCGCCGCTGACACTGGCGCTAAGGCTGCTTCTTGGAGGGGTCATCCTCTGCTGTTCCATCGCCATTGCCTTCTTTTGGTGTGTCCACCATGTATATATCATACGACGAGGTGGCTTTCCAGTGCCCTATAGGCGCTGGTTCTTGATCGTCTCCTGCATCAGCGTCCATACCGTCGATGTCTTCAGAGTCGAAGTCGAGCATGTCGGTTAAATCATCGACAGTGGCTACGAAGTGGGTGGTGGGTGGGCTTTGAATTTCATCATCCGCATCCCAACCTTGCTGACCATAGTCTGACCAGGGCTCTCCTAACAAAGAGAGAGACTTTAGTGAATTCAGAATGTCGCCGAAGGGCGAGTGCTGAAAGATGTCCGTGGCGGTGAACTCCATGATCGGCGCCCAATCGGTTCGATCGGTCGGGGCATGGAAGGCTCGGAGTCTGGAGAGGAGTCCGGCTCCTTGGAGTCACGGGCTTCGCAGAGAATAGGGCTGGTGTTCGGCTCAATCGCCATAGAGATTGCAGCCCCCGAGGTGGTGTCTAACCACCCATCCTCGATTGGTGTGACCGGCTCCGAGCTAGGGGTCAGAGCGGACATAGGTGCGGCCTCCAGGGCACTGTTCGGCGGCTGAGCTAGATCATGCCCATCGTGACAGTGCGGCATGCTCGGCTGTGGCTCGAATCTGTCGAAGATCAAGTCTCCGCGGATGTCGGCCGTCTAGTCCAAACTTCCAAATCTGACCTGATGGCCAGGGGCGTAGCTTTCGATCTGCTCCAGATGACCAAGCGAATTGGCCCGCAGTGCAAAGCCACCGGATACGAAGATCTGTCCGGGGAGAAAAGACTAACCCTGGATCGCATCGCTGTTGATGATCGGAGAAGCCATCGGGCCTAAAAGTGATGACACAGAGGAACTCTCAATGAAAGCACCAATGTCGGTGTCAAAACCGGCGGATCTCGGGTAGGGGGTCCCGAACTGTGCGTCTAGGCCGGATGGTAACAGGAGGCAGGGGACACGATGTTTTTACCCAGGTTCGGGCCCTCTTGATGGAGGTAAAACCCTACGTCCTGCTTGATTGATATAGATGATATGGGTAGTACAAGAGTAGATCTACCACGAGATCAGAGAGGCTAAACCCTAGAAGCTAGCCTATGGTATGATTGTTGTTCTCCCTATGGACTAAAACCCTACGGTTTATATAGACACCGGAGAGGGCTAGGGTTACACAGAGTCGATTACAATGGTAGGAGATTTACATATCCGTATCACCAAGCTTGCCTTCCACGCCAAGGAAAGTCCCTTCCGGACACGGGATGAAGTCTTCGATCTTGTATCTTCATAGTCCAGGAGTCCGGCCGAAGGTATAGTCCAGCCATCCGGACACCCCGTAATACAGGACTCCCTCAACGTCCATTACAGGAGTCAACGTCGGACTTTCCCCGTGTTGCTCGGAACGATGGATGGCACAGGGCCTACTCCATCGCGCGGCGGAGGCCACTGCTTCTTTGGGAGAAGAGGCAAGGCTTGCTGCCTGGATGTGCTCTAATTTGAGGTAACAACTGAATCTTGTCAGATACTAGTTAAATCCGAGCTATGGGTGTGAAGCACTGATATGCCAGTACATTTGATTGTGACCTGTTCTAATTTTGTACCTGAACTTTTTTTAGAAAGGGCTGTACGTCAACTTAATGTGCTAGCAGAACTTATTGTGTTGTCTGTCTGTTTTCTTTGCACAACATTCAAGATATTTCCCCGTCATTGATAAAGATGATGAACCGTTATGTACGACCTCGTTGGTTTCAACATAGCCCTTCCCGTAGCGATCCACTGCTTCCATCCTGATTGTGCCGCCTGCGTGAAATTTTTGTATGCAAGTTCTGCGTGCTATGATGTTCTATATGATTGTGTCAACTGTATAAGTTTTTACTGAGCATCAGCAATGCATATGGCTGAAAGATGTATTTACGAGCATCGACCGATGGGTCATCTCTCTCTCTATCTCTCTCACTCACACACACACACGCACACACACGCGCACACACACAAGTGGGACCCGTTGAATTATTTATTTGCTCGTGACAGCTTTTAATTAGGTTCCACTATAATCTAACTTTTTTCTTAAGTTATTAATTGAGCTCAGTGACTTCAAACAGTTGTACAGAAGCCTTGTTTGGGCCTTTCCGGCGTCGCTGAGTGTGGGCTGAGTAACCATGTTAGGTTGTACTGTACTACACATACCTTTTTTTTTCAACATCAGCAATGCAACTGGGCCGACAGTTGTACACAATATCCGGGTCAACTTGTTATTCTCCGTCCCGCTTGGCTGCAAACTTTCCTAGGAGGTATGCATTAGGCTTAACAAGAAAATGAACTTTAAGAAATAATAAATGGGATGTAATTATAATAATTGGACAGTTACTATGTATCAAACACGTAATTAGTTTGAAAAATATATTATTTTTGGAATTTGAAAATTTTAATTTCATTACTTGTTGTGCGTGCAATATTTCATTGGATTTTAACGTAATACAACTTTATTTTGAAATTATATTTAACTTGACTAGAAATTTCAGATAAAAATATTTCGGATCCCATCAAAATGTGGGATTTTTTTTTGCATTCTGTTTTGAGCGGTTGTTTGAAATTATTAATCGTTGTCCTAGCTAGAAGTTGGGATGTACTTTTAACAAACTGTAAATGGGTTGTAGTAAATTCCATTAGAATTAAAAATGGGTTGTACATTCTTACAAATCGCAAATGGGCTATATGTTCTCTGCCAAATCCGAGCTGTGGGCCTACTAAGTTGACGCGTACCAAGGGCTTTGTCAACTTAATCAATATAAACGATTCTAGCTGCAGTGATCGTACGATGTCCATCCAATGGCCGTAGTGGTTCTTCAACCTCTGGTCTTCTTGCTCCAGCCGCCCAAAGCAGCGCCGGTCGTGTCGCGTGCTCCTGCCTCCTGTGGCGGGCTGTGATGCCGCGGAGGCCTTACCGCCCCGTAGTACTCCTAACCCTGGCCAGGCCATCCCTCTACTCACCCATGCCCCCTGTTATTTTGCGGCGACGACAACCTCACATCGCAGCCGAACTAGTGAACCCTCGTACTCCTCTCTGTGCGGGCTTCCATGATAACCCACAAGTATAGGGGATCGCAACAGTTTTCGATAAGTAAGAGTGTTGAACCCAACAAGGAGCTAAAGGTAGAACAAATATTCCCTCAAGTTCTATCGACCACCGATACAACTCTACACACGCTTGACGTTCACTTTACGTAGAACAAGTATGAAACTAGAAGTACTTTGTAGGAGTTGTTGGATAGGTTTGCAAGATAATAAAGAGTATGTGAATAAAAAGTAGGGGCTGTTTAGATAAAGAAACAATATAGTAAATATAGCGAGTGTGTAAAAGTGGTGGTAGGAGTTGTGAAATTGCCCCTAAGCAATTGACTACTTTAATAGACCCATAGCAAGTATTATGTGGGAGAGGCCACTGCTAGCATGTCATCCCTGACTTGGAATTCTATGCACTTATGATTGGAACTATTAGCAAGCATCCGCAACTACTAATGTTCATTAAGGTAAAACCCAACCATAACATTAAGATAAATTGGTCCCCCTTCAATCCCGTATGCATCAATTTCTATGCTAGGTTGAAGCTTCTGTCACTCTTGCCCTCCAATACATAGTCCTATCAACATACAACTAACCCTATGGTGTGATCCACGCGCGCACTCATATGATGGGCACCAAAGGACAGCAACATAACCACAAGCAAATTAAATCAATCATAGCAATTCATCAACCACCGATAGGACAACGAAAATCTACTCAGACATCATAGGATGGCAACACATCATTAGATAATAATATGAAGCATAAAGAACCATGTTCAAGTAGAGGGTACAGCGGGTTGCGGGAGAGTGGACCGCTATAGATAGAGGGGGGAAGGTGATGGAGATGTTGGTGAATATGGCGGAGATGTTGCTGTAGATCGCGGTGATGATGATGGCCCCCGGCGGCGTTCCGGTGCCACCGGAAGCGAGGGGGAGAGAGCCCCCCTCCTTCTTATTCTTCCTTGACCTTCTCCCTAGATGGGAGAAGGGGTTGCCCTCTGGTCCATGGCCTCCATGGCACGGGAGGGGCGAGAGCCCCTCCGAGATTGGATCTGTCTCTCTGTCTCTCTCTGGTTCTGCGTTCTCAGATTCTTCCCTTTCACCGTTTCTTATATTCCCGGAGATCCGTAACTCTGATTGGGCTGAAATTGTAACACGATGTCTATCCAGAAATTAGCTTTCTTGCGGCGAAAGAAGGGCTCCAACTGCCTTATGGGGTGGCCACGAGGGTCAGGGGCATGCCTGACACCCTGGGGCGCGCCCCCCTACCTCGTGGGCCCCTCGAGCACCATCTCGTGTGGATTCTTCTTCCCAAAAATCATATATATTCCAAAAAAAATCTCTGTCAGTTTTTATTCCGTTTGGACTCCGTTTCATATGGATACTCCGCGAAACCAAAAACATGCAACAAATAGGAACTGGCACTGGGCACTGGATCAATATGTTAGTCCCAAAAATAGTATAAAAAGTTGCCAAATGTATATGAAAGTTGAATAATATTGGCATGGAACAATCAAAAATTATAAATACAACGGAGACGTATCAGCATCCCCAAGCTTAATTCTTGCTCGTCCTCGAGTAGGTAAATGATAAAAAAGATAATTTTTGATGTGGAATGCTACCTAGCATAATCTTGATCATATGTCTAATCATGGCATGAATATTAAGATACGAGTGATTCAAAGCAATAGTCTATCATTTGACATAAAAACAATAATACTTCAAGCCCACTAATAAAGCAATCATGTCTTTTAACAAGGCCAAAGAAAGTTATCCCTACAAAATCATATAGTGTGGATATGATCCATCTTCACCACACAAAATATTCACATCATGCACAACCCCGATGACAAGCCAAGCAATTGTTTCATACTTTTGACGTTCTCAAACCTTTTCAACTTTCACGCAATACATGAGCGTGAGCCATGGATATAGCACTATAGGTGGAATAGAATATGATGGTGGAGAAGACAAAAAGGAGAAGATAGTCTCACGTCAACTAGGTGTATCAACGGGCTATGGAGATGCCCATCAATAGATATCAATGTGAGTGAGTAGGGATTGCCATGCAACGGATGAACTAGAGCTATAAGTGTATGAAAGATCAAACTGAAACTAAGTGGGTGTACATCCAACTTGCTTGCTCATGAAGACCTCGGGTATTTGAGGAAGCCCATCATCGGAATATACAAGCCAAGTTCTATAATGAAAATTCCCACTAGTATATGAAAGTGATAATTCAAGAGACTCTCTATATGAAGAACATGGTGCTACTTTGAAGCACAAGTGTGGTAAAAGGATAGTAGCACTGCCCCTTCTCTCTTTTTCTCTCATTTTTTTGTTTTTTCTCTTTTTTGGGCCTTCTTTTTTTGGCCTTTCTGTTTTTTTTGTCCGGAGTCTCATCCCGACTTGTGGGCGAATCATAGTCTCCATCATCCTTTCCTGACTGGGGCAATACTCTAATAATGATGATCATCACACTTTTATTTACTTACAACTCAATATTACAACTCGATACTAGAACCAAGATATGACTCTATATGGATGCCTCCGGTGGTGTACCGGTATGTGCAATGATCTAGCGTATCAATGATATCAAAAAACGGACAAGCCATGAAAACATCATGCTAGCTATCTTACGATCATGCAAAGCAATATGACAATGAATGCTCAAGTCATGTATATGATGATGATGGAAGTTGCATGGCAATATATCTCGGAATGGCTATGGAAATGACATGATAGGTAGGTATGGTGGCTGTTTTGAGGAAGGTATATGGTGGGTTTAAGGTACCGGCAAAAGTTGCACGGTACTAGAGAGGCTAGCAATGGTGGAAGGGTGAGAGTGCGTATAATCCATGGACTCAACATTAGTCATAAAGAACTCACATACTTATTGCAAAAATCTATTAGTCATCGAAACAAAGTACTACGCGCATGCTCCTAGGGGGATAGATTGGTAGGAAAAGACCATCGCTCGTCTTCGACCGCCACTCATAAGGAAGACAATCAATAAATAAATCATGCTCCGACTTCGTTACATAACGGTTCACCATATGTGCATGCTACGGGAATCACAAACCTCAACACAAGTATTTCTACAATCCACAACTACCCAGTAGCATGACTCTAATATTACCATCTCTATATCGCAAAACTATTGCAAGGAATCAAACATATCATATTCAGTGATCTACAAGTTTTATGTAGGATTTTATGACTAACCATGTGAATGACCAATTCCTGTCATCTCTCTAAATAGATATAAGTGAAGCAAGAGAGTTTAATTCTTTCTACAAAAGATATGCCCCTGCTCTAATAAATATAAGTGAAGCAAAAGAGCATTCTACAAATGGCGGTTGTCTATGTAAAGAGAAACATGCAAACCAAACTTCAAATGATATAAGTGAAGCACATGAAGCATTCTATAAAGCCATACTCAAAAGATATAAGTGAAGTGCAAAGAGCATTCTATAAATCAAGCAAGGACTATCTCATACTAGCATGGTGCATAAACAAAAATTGAAAACTAAATGCAAAAGACGCTCCAAGATTGCACATATCGCATGAACGAAACGAATCCGAAAACATACCGATACTTGTTGAAGAAAGAGGGAATGCCTCCCCAGCATCCCCAAGCTTAGACGCTTGATTCTCCTTGAATATTTACTTGGGGTGCCTCGGGCATCCCCAAGCTTGAGCTCTTGCCTCTCTTCCTTCTTCTCACATCGAAACCTTCTCAATCATCGAACACTTCATCCACACAAAACTTCAATAGAAAACTTGGTAAGATGCGTTAGTATAATGAAGCAAATCACTACTCTAAGTACTGTTGCAAACCAATTCATATTTTGTTTTTGCATTGTTTCTACTGTAATATAACTTTTTCATGGCTTAATCCACTGATATAAATTGACAGTTTCATCAAAACAAGCAAACTATGCATCAAAAACAGAATCTGTCTAAAACAGAACAGTCTATAATAATTTGAACATTCACCATACTTTTGATACTTGAAAAATTCTACCAAAATTAGGAAAAAAATTATAGGAAGACAGTGAAAA
Source organism: Triticum aestivum (assembly GCF_018294505.1). Taxonomy (NCBI): domain Eukaryota; kingdom Viridiplantae; phylum Streptophyta; class Magnoliopsida; order Poales; family Poaceae; genus Triticum; species Triticum aestivum. The sequence continues at coordinate 608,663,395 of NC_057812.1, forward strand.
AAGAATCAGAACCATTTGACGTTCCAGCTAAAAATGTAAAATCGCGCACTACAGCCAAAGTTTCTGTCCTGCACCGTACAAACCATCAAGCAAATGTAAACATCCTAAAGGCAAACCTTGGCACATTATTTTTATAATACAATGGAATTGTACAAGGGGATAATTATTTTTATTGAAAAGTTTCTGTAATCAAGATTCACAAAGTTTGCCGTGAGCATGAACAAAGTTCAAGGAGCTCTCCCACTTCAACAGTGCTTGTCTTTCTCACTTTCGCTTTCCTTTTTGAAAAAGTTTTGGGTTCCCCTCTTTATTTTTGTTGTTTTTAAACTATATGAAAGCACTCAACAGAAATAAATGACTCCCTAAAACTTCCGGGTTGTCTCCCTGGCATCGCTTTCTTTAAAGCCATTAAGCTAGGCATATAGTGCTCAAGTAATGAATCCACCCGGATCCCAAGGTATATCAAAGCCAATTTTAATTAACAATGATTTGTAATTTAGTAGTGAGCACACAGAAACATATATCAAGCAATGACGAAGTCTAACTCTCTTCCTATGCATTGGCATGTCATAAAAGAACAATTCATGCACACCTAGTAAAGGCCAATGCATAGTATAAACAGTTTCTTGCAATTTTATCATGTTGGAAACATAGAGAGGTGGAGATATAGTTCCTCCCTCATAATAATTGCAAGTAGGAGCAGCAAGTACATGCATATTATATTTATCGAAATCATCATGTGCAACGGTAAAAGGCAACCCATCAATATAATCCTTAATAAGCGCAAACTTCTCCGATATAGTATAATCAGGAGAATTCAAAAAGATAATAGTACTATCATGCGTGGGTGCAATAGCAACAATTTCATGTTTAACATAAGGAACTATAGCAAGTTCATCTCTAGAAGCATAATTCATATTGGCATCTTGGCCACAAGCATCATCAAAAAGGGATATTTCAAAAGAATCCAAGGGATCATAATAGTCATCATAGCAATCATCCTTCAGTAAGCACGAAGGGGAATTAAACAACGTATGAGTTGAGGAGTTACTCTCATTAGAAGGTGGGAACGGGTGATCAATCCGCTCTTCCTCCTTTTGTTCTTCGCTCTTCTCATCATCTTTTTCATCCAATGAGCTCATAGTTTCATCAATTTCTTCTTCCATAGACTCCTGCAAAATATTAGTCTCTTCTTGGACAGCGGAGTAGACCTCAATATATGATTTAACATAGGCATTAGAAGCATAATTATCATAGCAATATTTAAGTATGGCAAAATTTTCAGATTCGTAAAGAGTAGCACCATACTTTTCAATCAAAGAAGCAATTTCGTAAGCACCCTTAAAAGCAACAAATTCTTCAATTTGTTGAACATCATAGTAATTATAAGCACCCTTAGCATACGAGGATATGATTCCATTATCACTAAACAAACATTGGTAGGGAAGGTGTTTCTTAGGGTCTTCAGAACAACAAGTATAATCATATATATAACATAAATCCCAAGCATAACATTGCAAACGATGAATTTGATCCAATAAATGTTTCCCTCTTTTAGATATACGCTGTCGCACATAACAAGCATGCTCATCTAAAGATTTTCCCTCAACTAAGCTAGTTGGGGTTTGAGGACGAGCACATAGGGATCAAAGATGATCCAAGTAATAAGCTTCAGCAGTGTGATAGATTTTGAGTGGTTCTTCAACCATTGGTTCAGTAGGTACAACTAATTTGTTTTGGTATTTTTTGTTTCCTACCCATAACTAAAGATAGAAAACAACTAAGAACAGCAAATAAAAATTACTTAGTGATAAAGCAAACAAGCACACAGGAAAATATTCACCCCACGCTATTGCTCCCTGGCAACGGCGCCAGAAAAAGGTCTTGATAACCCACAAGTATAGGGGATCGCAATAGTTTTCGATAAGTAAGAGTGTCGAACCCAGCGAGGAGCTAAAGGTAGAACAAATATTCCCTCAAGTTCTATCGACCTCCGATACAACTCTACACACGCTTGACGTTCTCTTTACCTAGAACAAGTATGAAACTAGAAGTACTTTGTAGGTGTTATTGGATAGGTTTGCAAGATAATAAAGAGTACGTGAATAAAAAGTAGGGGCTGTTTAGATAAAGAAACAATAAAGTAAATATAGCAAGTGTGGAAAAGTGGTGGTAGGAGTTGTGAAATTGCCCCTAAGCAATTGACTACTTTAATAGACCGATAGGAAGTATTATGTGGGAGAGGCCACTGCTAGCATGTCATCCCTGACTTGGAATTCTATGCACTTATGATTGGAACTATTAGCAAGCATCCGCAACTACTAATGTTCATTAAGGTAAAACCCAACCATAGCATTAAGATAAATTGGTCCCCCTTCAATCCCGTATGCATCAATTTCTATGCAAGGTTGAAGCTTCCGTCACTCTTGCCCTCTAATACATAGTCCTATCAACATACAACTAACCCTATGGTGTGATCCACGCGCGCGCTCATATGATGGGCACCAAAGGACAACAACATAACCACAAGAAAATTAAATCAATCATAGCAATTCATCAACCACCGATAGGACAACGAAAATCTACTCAGACATCATAGGATGGCAACACATCATTGGATAATAATATGAAGCATAAAGCACCATGTTCAAGTAGAGGGTATAGCGGGTTGCGGGAGAGTGGACCGCTGTAGATAGAGGGGGGGAAGGTGATGGAGATGTTGGTGAAGATGGCGGAGATGTTGGTGTAGATCGCGGTGATGATGATGGCCCCCGGCGGCGTTCCGGTGCCACCGGAAGCAAGGGGGAGAGAGCCCCCCTCCTTCTTCTTCTTCCTTGACCTTCTCCCTAGATGGGAGAAGGGTTTCCCCTCTGGTCCATGGCATCCATGGCACGGGAGGGGCGAGAGCCCCTCCGAGATTGGATATGTCTCTCTGTCTCTCTCTGGTTTTGCGTTCTCAGATTCCCTTTCACCGTTTCTTATATTCCCAGAGATTCATAACTCCGATTGGGATGAAATTTTAACACGATCTCTACCAGAAATTAGCTTTGTTGCAGCGAAATAAGGGCTCCAACCGCCTTACGAGGTGGCCACGAGGGTCAGGGGCGCGCCTGACACCCTGGGGCGCGCCCCCTACCTTGTGGGCCCCTCGAGCATTGTCTCGCGTGATTCTTCTTCCCAAAAATCATATATATTCCAAAAAATCTCCGTCAGTTTTTATTTCGTTTGGACTCCGTTTGATATGGATATTCTGCGAAACAAAAAACATGCAACAAACAGGAACTGGCACTGGGCACAGGATCAATATGTTAGTCCCAAAAATAGTATAAAAAGTTGCCAAAAGTATATGAAAGTTGAATAATATTGGCATGGAACAATCAAAAATTGTAGATACGACGGAGACGTATCATTCCACTACTGCGTCTTCCCCGGCTCCGCGTCATCCCCTTCCTAGGCCTCGCCATCGTCCAGACCACCGCCCTGGTGCTCTCGGCGCGGCGTGGTCAATGACCGACTTCCATCGGAAGAGTACTGTACGTGGAGGGGCTGACAGCTGGGTCCAGGCGGCCGCAAGGAAGTGCCTCCTTATTACGCGCAAAATAATTATTCCTCCACCTGACAAAAGGGATCCACCGGACGGGCCACCTTATTTCGGAAAAAAAACATTTCCCCCCTGACTGCTGGAACCCACCGGATGGGCTAGCGTATTTTGCGAAAAAACGCCCCCCGCTGTTAGCTCGGACCCACCGGATGTGCCTCCTTATTATGCACAAAAAAATGAATACTCCCCCTGCTAGCTGGGACCCACCATGGTGGGAGGCTGACTTGTGGGCCTACTAAGTTGACTGGGACGGGGGCCTTTGTCAGCTTTAGTTAATGAACGATTCTAGCTCCAATGACCGTACGATGTCCATCCAACGGCCGTAGTGCTTCTTCAACCTCTGGTCTTCTTGCTCCAGCCGCCCAAAGCAGCGCCGGTCGTGCCGCATGCTCTTGCCTCCCGTGGCCGGCTGTTCTACCGCGAAGGCCTCACCCCCCCTACTATTCCCACCGCTGGCCAGGCCCTGCGGCAGCAACAGCCTCACACTGCAGCCGAACCAGTGAACCCTCGTACTCCTCTCCGCGCGGACTTCCACTGCCACGTCTTCCCTGGCTCCCCGTCGTCCCCTTCCTAGGCCTCGCCGTCGTCCACCGCCCTGGTGCTCTCGGCGCGGCGTGGTCAACATGGTCAAGGAACGACTTCCATTGGATGTGGACTGTACGTGGAGAGGCTGACAGCTGGGTCCAAGGCCGCAGCAAGGAAGTGCCTCCTTATTACGCGGAAAATAATGATTCCTCCACCTGACAGCTGGGACCCACCGGACGGGCCACTGTATTTCACGAAAAAACATTTCCCCCTGACTGTTGGGACCCACCAGCTACATCTTCGCACGCAAGGAAGTGCGTCCGGGCAAAAAAATGATTCGCTCCCTGACTACTGGGACCCACCAGCTACATCTTCGCAGGCAAGGAAGTGCCTGATAGTCGGGACCCACCTGGTCGAACCGTACATAGCGTGGTCATTCTGGTCGCGAACGTGTACGTACATATATACTAGTGGATGTAGAGGCGCGCACGTGTCGTAGTAGAGGCGTGTACGTGTCATAGTAGAGGCGCGCACGTAGCATGTACATGTACGTACAACGGCCAGGGTGCAAGAAAGAAAATATGGCCACGTATGTGTACATACGGGCGGGATCTCGAACGCCTACTCGCGCATACGTACGGCCAGCGCTCGTGTACATGGCCGGGTCAGAACGGAGAAACAGCGTCGTCGTCGTGTTCATGGGGAGGCAACAGAATGCGTCATGTACATGGGGAGGCAACGGAATGCATCGTGTTCATCGGGAGGCAACGGAACGTGTGGGAGCCAACCGGCTGGGTCGGAACGGAATGCGTGGTCGTGTTCATCAGGAGGGCTTGGACGGAATAGGCGATGGAAACGAGGCCTGGCGTACCGCACAACGGAGGAAAAGGACCTCCTACGTTCGGAACGGGGTCCTGTTGATCGGGAGGGTTCTGGTGTACCGCAAAACGGAGGAACCGGACCTCCTACGGTTGAAACGGGGGTCCTGTTGATCGGGAGGGGGTGTGGCGTACCGCAAAACGGACGAAATGGACCTCCTACGGTCGAAACGGGGGTCTTGTTGATCGGGAGGGGTGTGGCGTACCGCAAAATGGACGAAACGGACCTCCTACGGTCGAATCGGGGGTCCTGTTCATTGGGAGGGGTGTGGCGTACCACAAAACGGGACTCCACGGGATATTGTTCATCTCCACCGTCGACCTCCTCCAGCCACCACGGGCTACCGTCGACCTCCTCCAGCCTCCACGGGCTCCTGTTCATCCAGCCTCCACCGCGCGCTACTCCAACGACTACTGTTCAACCACCCCTCCATGGGAACCCCTCCACCGTCTACTGTTCATCCAGCCCTCCACACCCTGGGGTCCTGTTCAACCACCCCTTCACGAGCACCCCTCCACCATCTACTGTTCATCCAGAGGCAACACCACCGCTCACTGTTCATCCAACCCCCCCCACAATGCTCACTGTTCATCCCAGAGGCAGCATCGATTGGCTTCAGTTAGCAGCAGTAGCGAAGGAATCGCTCGATCGGGTTCAGTTAACAGCCATCGATCGATCGCTCGGGTTCAGTAACGCGTAGCATGTAGTGCAACCGCTCAGGTTCAGTTAGAGCCCAACGCCTCGCTCGGGTTCAGTTAGAGCCAACGCCTCGCACACATGCGCGTACGTGTACGAGAGAAACGCGCATCGCTCGGCCCCCGACCTCCCACCGTAATCGTGAAACTCCCCGAAATTTTCCTCCCCCTCGCTTCTACCACGGTTTTTACGTCATGGACGGCCCAAAGAATGTCATGCAACTGCGTCTCCGGCCAGCCCAGGACGAAAAGCCCATTTTCTGTCATGATTTTTTGTCATAGAAGTAGGAGCCCACCACATCTATGATGATACCTGGTTTTGTCACAATTATTGTCATATGTATGACAGAAAAAAATTCGTTCGGCCCAAAATGTCACGGATGTGTTTTTTTTGTAGTGTTATGAGGGTGACACAGAGGTTGAGGAACTTTTTCAAATGGATGAAGATGACAAATTTGTTTCATAGGGTGAAGAAACTATAATTGTACATGAAGAGAAGAAGAAGAAGAACAAGAAATATAAGCTTCCAGTTAGGAGAGGGCCAACAACAAGGTCACATTCCAGTGTAGTACAAGAGGAGGAGCCTGATTTCAAACCTTCATCTAATGAAGAAGAGAAAGGATTGTTGAAGGAGGCTGATGATGATGGTTTTGAGCCATTGTCATTTGTGCTGCCAAAGAAAAGGAAGAGCAGGGAAAAGCAGAGGCCTCCTAGAAAATGGTACGATGAGAAAATGGAGGCACCACATGAGCAATTATGTCTAAAGATGTGTTTCAAGGATCAACATCAATTCAGAGAGGCTTTGTTGAACTTACACATCACTCAAGGAAGAAACTTCAAATATCACAGGAACTTAGATCAAAGGATAATTGTAGAATGCAACCAAAAACATTGCAACTTCTTTATGGTGGCAACAGTTATAAAAGGTGAAACTACTTTTGTAATTAAGAAGATGAGAATTGAGCAAACTTGCCCTAGTAGTACAAAGAGAACAAGGGTAAGTGCCAAGTGGCTTTCCAACAAGTATGAGTCACTATTCAAATCTAATCTAACAACTGGCATTCAGACTTTGATTGATGCCTGCATGGAGAAGTATGGTGTGGGTGTGCCCAAGTCAATGGCATATAGGGCAAAGAACCTAGCTATTGATGTTGTGTTAGGAGACCACAAAAAGCAATACCCTAAATTGAAAGACTATGCTCAGACAGTAATGGATACAAACCCTGGAAGTAGAGTAGTAGTCACTACTATAACTCCAACACCAACTGAAAAAAATCCCCCATCTAGGCCCAAGATTCCATGCCACGTTCTATTGCATCAATGGAGCAAGGGAGGGTTTTCTCTAGGGGTGCAGACCCTTCATTGGTCAGTTTTTCACCTTTTGCATTAGTTACATATTGTTTTATCTTTAAATGCATTTGAATGTTCAAGATATTGAATTTGCTTGCACATTCAGGTGTTGATGGGTGCTTCATCAAGTTAACTACTGGTGCTCAACTACTTGCTGCCACTGGTAGAGATGGCAACAACACTATATACCCACTAGCACTTGTTATTGTTGGGAAAGAGGACACACCTAGCTGGTGTTGGTTTCTACACCAACTAAAATTCTGCCTAGGAGGAGAAGTGGGACAGTTTGGTCCATATACAATAATGTCAGATAGACAAAAGGTATGTGCTTGCATCATCTCACCTTGTTCTTATATGGTTGTTTTGTGCTAGATAGTAGCTTAGCTAGTTTAACTGTGTATCCCAGGGCCTACTAAATGTAGTGAATGCAGTCTTTCCTAAGTGCAACCAAAGGTTCTACCTTAGGTATATATATATATATGCAAACTTCCAAACTGCTGGGTTTAGGGGGGAAGATCTGAAGAAGTATATGGATAATCCTGCCTATGATATAGTGAACACAAATTTAACATTGCAATGAATGACCTGAGAACTGAATGCGAGGAAGCTTGGAAGTGGCTTAGTGTTGTACCCAAGAAAACATGGGCAAGGCATGCATTTGACACAAACTGCAAGACTGACCTTGTAGTTAACAATTTGTCTGAGGTGTTCAACAAGTATGTACTAGATGTTAGGAAGAAACCAATTAGGACAATGTGTGATGGAATAAAGGATAAGTAGATGGTGAGGTGGCATAGGAATAGGAAGAGTGGAAAGAAAGCTAGATGGGAGATAACACCCATTATAGTGAGAAGCTAGAGGTTGAGAAGGAGAGGGCCAAATTTTGCAAACCTATTCAAGCTGGTGTGGACTTGTGGCAAGTTACAAGTGGGCAGCAAACCCATGCTGTTAACTTGCAACTTCACACATGTGGTTGCAAAAAATGGGACCTCACTGGCATCCCATGTAACCATGCCATCTCAGCAATAAACAAGGGAAAAAGAAAACCAGAGGATTATGTCAGCAATTTCTTCAAGAAACAATTCTATGTGGCAGCTTATAAACCAATGATCTATTCAGTTCCTGGTGAGCATGATTGGATAAGGGCCCCTGGTCTAGACATTGACCCATCTGCATTTAAAGTGAAGAGGGGAAGAAATAAAGAGAAGAGGATCAAGGAGAAGTTTGAAGTTCCAAAGTCAAAGGACACATCAAGAATGGGGACTATAACATGTGGCAATTGTGGACTGCAAGGACATAGGTACACAAGCTGCATGAAACAGTTGAATCCTGAGCTGGCTTTGAGGAAGAACAAACATGTGGTAAACCTCTTTTAAGTACTAACATGTTTTCCTTCTTGTGCCATCCATTATTTTACTATTTGCTAACTCATTTCCATGTTTCTACAAGCCTCTTGCAAGGAATTCAAGTGCCAGTGATGCTGCTCCTACACCAGCACCAAGAGCTTCTCATCCAAATCCTACAATAGCACCAACTGCTGCAATAGGAGGTGCTGGGAGAGGTGCTCCAGCTGCAGCTGCTGGGAGAGATGCTGCAACAGGTGCTGAGAGAGGTGGTGGGAGAGGGAGAGGCGCATTCTATGCCCCAAGGCAATCTGCTCCCTCCACATTGATAACCCACAAGTATAGGGGAGCACAACAGTTTTCGAGGGTAGAGTATTCAACCCAAATTTATTGATTCGACACAAGGGGAGCCAAAGAATATTATCAAGTATTAGCAGTTGAGTTGTCAATTCAACCACACCTGAAAGACTTAATATATGCAGTAAAGTATTTAGTAGCAAAGTAGTATGGAAGTAACGGTAACGGTGGCAAAAGTAACAGTAGCAGTTTTGTAGTAATTGTAACAGTGGCAGCAGAAAAGTAACTAAGCAAAGATCAGTATGTGAAAATCTCGTAGGCAATGGATTAGTGATGGATAATTATGTCGGATGCGATTCCTCATGCAATAGTTATAACATAGGGTGACACAGAACTAGCTCCAGTTCATCAATGTAATGTAGGCATGTATTCCAAATATAGTCATACTTGCTTATGGAAAAGAACTTGCATGACATCTTTTGTCCTACACTCCCGTGGCAGTAGGGTCCCATTGGAAACTAAGGGATATTAAGGCCTCCTTTTAATAGAGTACTGGACCAAAGCATTAAGACTTAGTGAATATATGAACTCCTCAAACTATAGTCCTCACCGGGAGTGGTCCCGATTATTGTCATAACACATAGTAGGTGACTATTGAATTGCAAAATAGGATCAAGGACTCACATATATTCATGAAAACATAATAGGTTCAGATTTGAAATCATGGCACTCGGGCCCTAGTGACAAGCATTAAGCATAGCAAAGTCATAGCAACATCAATCTCAGAACATAGTGGATACTAGGGATCAAACCCTAACAAAACTAACTCTAGTACATGATAAATCTCATCCAACCCATCACCGTCCAGGAAGCCTACGATGGAATTACTCACGCACGGCGATGAGCATCATGAAATTGGTGATGGAGGAAGGTTGATGATGACGATGGCGACAGATTCCCCTCTTCGGAGCCCCGAACAGACTCCAGATCAGCCCTCCCAAGAGAGATTAGGGCTTGGCGGCGGCTCTGTATCGTAAAACATGATGATTCCTTCTCTCTGATTTTTTTCTCCCCGAACGTGAATATATAAAGTTGGAGTTGAGGTCAGTGGAGCCTCAGGGGGCCCACGAGACATGGGGCACGCCCTAGGAGGTGGGCGCGCCCCCACCCTCGTGGACAGGGTGTGGGCCCCATGGTGTTGATTCTTTCGCCAGTATTTTTTATAAATTCCAAAAATATTCTCCGTGAAGTTTTAGGTCATTCCGAGAACTTTTATTTCTTCACAAAAATAACACCATGGCAACTCTGCTAAAAACAACGTCAGTCTGGGTTAGTTCAATTCAAATCATGCAAGTTAGAGTCCAAAACAAGGTCAAAAGTGTTTGGAAAAGTAGATATGATGGAGACGTATCAATTCCCCCAAGCTTAAACCTTTGCTTGTCCTCAAGCAATTCAGTTGACAAACTGAAAGTGATAAAGAAATTTTTTTACAAACTCTGTTTGATCTTCTTGTTGTAAATATGTAAAGCCAGCATTCAAGTTTTCAGCAAAGATTATGAACTAACCATATTCACAATAACATTTAGGTCTCATGTTTACTCATATCAATGGCATAATCAACTAGCGAGCAATAATAGTAAATCTCGGATGACAAAACTTTCTCAAAACAATCATAATATGATATAACAAGATGGTATCTCGCTAGCCCTTTCTGAGACTGCAAAACATAAATGCAGAGCACCTCTCAAGTTCAAGGACTGACTAAACATTGTAATTCATGGTAAAAGAGATCCAGTCATACTCAATGTAAACTAATAGCAATGCATACATATGACAACGGTGCTCTCCAACCGGTGCTTTTTAATAAGAGGATGATGACTCAACATAAAAGTAAATAGATATGCTGTTCGCAGAGGGAAGCAGGGATTTGTAGAGGTGCTAGAGCTCAAGTTTTGAAATAGAGATGAATAATATTTTGAGTGCTATACTTTCATTGTCAACATAAAAACCGAGAGATCTCGATATCTTCCATGCTACACACATTATAGGCGGTTCCCAAACAGAATGGTAAAGTTTATACCCCCCCACCACCAACAAACATCAATCCATGGCTTGTCCGAAACAACGGGTGCCTCCAACTAACAACAATCCTGGGGGAGTTTTGTTTGCAATTATTTTAATTTAAGCATGGGACTGGGCATCCCGGTTACCAGCCATTTTCTTGTGAATGAGGAGCGGAGTCCACTCCTCCTGAGAATAACCCACCTAGCATGGAAGATATAGACAACCCTAGTTGATACATGAGCTATTCGAGCATACAAAGCCGAATTTCATTTGAAGGTTTAGAGTTTAGCACATACAAATTTACTTGGAACGGCAGGTAGATACTGCATGTAGGAAGGTATGGTGGACTCATATGGAATAACTTTTGGGGTTTATGGAAGTGGATGTGCAAGCAGTATTCCTGCTTAGTACAAGTGAAGGCTAGAAAGAGACTGGGAAGCGACCAGCTAGAGAGCGACAACAGTCATGAACATGCATTAAAATTAATCAACACTGAGTGCAAGCATGGGTAGGATATAATTCACCATGAACATAAATATCGTGGAGGCTATGTTGATTTTGTTTCAACTACATGCGTGAACATGTGCCAAGTCAAGCCACTCGAATCGTTCAAAGGAGGATACAACCCTATCATACCACATCACAACCATTTTAATAGCATGTTGGCACGCAAGGTAAACCATTATAAACTCCTAGCTAATTAAGCACGGCATGAGCAACTATAATCTCTAATTGTCATTGCAAACATGTTTCATTCATAATAGGCTGAATCAGGAACGATGAACTAATCATATTTGCAAAAACAAGATAGGTCGAGTTCATACCAGCTTCTCTCATATCAATTAGTCCATCATGTATCGTCATTATTTGCTTTCACTTGCACAACCGAATGGTATGGATAATAATAATAGTGCACATTGATGTCTACTACACAACCTTCTTCTTGTAGACGTTGTTGGGCCTCCAAGTGCAGAGGTTTGTAGGACAGTAGCAAATTTCCCTCAAGTGGATGACCTAAGGTTTATCAATCCGTAGGAGGCGTAGGATGAAGATGTTCTCTCTCAAGCAACCCTGCAACCAAATAACAAAGAGTCTCTTGTGTCCCCAACACACCCAATACAATGGTAAATTGTATAGGTGCACTAGTTCGGCGAAGGGATGGTGATACAAGTGGTATATGGATAGTAGATAATAGTTTTTGTAATCTGAAAATATAAAAACAGCAAGGTAACTAATGATAAAAGTGAGCGTAAACGGTATTGCAATGCGTTGAAACAAGGCCTAGGGTTCATACTTTCACTAGTGCAAGTCCTCTCAACAATAATAACATAATTGGATCATATAAATATCCCTTAACATGCAACAAAGAGTCACTCCAAAGTCAATAATAGCGGAGAACGGATGAAGAGATTATGGTAGGGTACGAAACCACCTCAAAGTTATTCTTTCCAATCAATCCGTTGGGCAATTCCTATAAGTGTCACAAACAGCCCTAGAGTTCGTACTAGAATAACACCTTAAGACACAAATCAACCAAAACCCTAATGTCACCTAGATACTCCAATGTCACATCAAGTATCCGTGGGTATGATTATACGATATGCATCACGCAATCTCAGATTCATCTATTCAACCAACACATAGAACCTCAAAGAGTGCCCCAAAGTTCTACCGGAGAATCACGACAAAAACGTGTGCCAACCCCTATGCATAGGTTCATGGGAGGAACCCGCAAGTTGATCACCAAAACATACATCAAGTGAATCACGTGGTATCCCATTGTCACCACAGATACGCACGGCAAGACATACATCAAGTGTTCTCAAATCTGTAAAGACTCAATCCGATAAGATAGCTTCAAAGGGGAAACTCAATCCATTACAAGAGAGTAGAGGGGGGAAGAAACATCATAGGATCCAAATATAATAGAAAAGCTCGCGATACATCAAGATCGTGCCAAATCAAGAACACGAGAGAGAGAGAGAGATCAAACACATAGCTACTGGTACATACCCTCAGCCCCGAGGGAGAACTACTCCCTGCTCGTCATGGAGAGCACCGGGATGATGAAGATGGCCACCGGAGAGGGATTGCCCCCTCCGGTAGGGTGCCGGAACAGATCTAGATTGATTTTCGGTGGCTACGGAGGCTTCTGGCGGCGGAACTCCTGATCTATTGTGCCCTCGGATGTTTTTAGGGTATATGGAGATATATAGGCGGAAGAAGTACGTTAGGGGGGCCACGAGGGGCCCACGAGGGTGGAGGGCATGCCCAGGGGGGGTGGGTGGGCGCACCCCCTACCTCGTGGCCTCCTCGGAGCTTCCCTCACGTGCACTTCAAGTCTTCTGGGCTTCTTTCCTTCCAAAAATGGGTTTCGTGAAGTTTAAGGTCAATTGGACTCCGTTTGGTTTTCCTTTTCTTTGAAACCCTAAAACAAGGTAAAAACAAAAACTGGCAGTGGGCTCTGGGTTAATAGGTTAGTCCCAAAATGATATAAAAGTGTATAATAAAGCCCATAAACATCCCAAACAGTAGATAATATAGCATGGAGCAATAAAAAATTATAGATTCGTTGGAGACGTATCAGCATCCCCAAGCTTAATTCTTGCTCGTCCTCGAGTAGGTAAATGATAAAAACAGAATTTTTGATGCGGAGTGCTACTTGGCATAATTTCAGTGTGATTCTTCTTAATTGTGGCATGAATATTCAGATCCATAAGATTCAAGATAAAAGTTCATATTGACATAAAAATAATAATACTTCAAGCATACTAACAAAGCAATTATGTCTTCTCAAAATAACATGGCCAAAGAAAGTTCATCCCTACAAAATCATATAGTTTAGTCATGCTCCATTTTTGTCACACAAGAATGCTCTCATCAGGCACAACCCCGATGACAAGCCAAGCAATTGTTTCATACTTTAGTAATCTCATACCTATAAACTTTCACGCAATATATGAGCGTGAGCCATGGACATGGCACTATGGATGGAATAGAATATGATGCTGGGGGTTATGTGGAGAAGACAAAAAGGGAGAAAGTCTCACATCAACGAGGCTAATAAATGGGCTATGGAGATGCCCATGGATTGATGTTAATGCAAGGAGTAGGGATTGCCATGCAACAGATGCACTAGAGCTATAAATGTATGAAAGCTCAACAAAAGAAACTAAGTGGGTGTGCATCCAACTTGCTTGCTCACGAAGACCTATGGCACTTGAGGAGGCCCATTGTTGGAATATACAAGCCAAGTTCTATAATGAAAAATTCCCACTAGTATATGAAAGTGACAAAACAAGAGACTCTCTATCATGAAGTGCTACTTTGAAGTACAAGTGTGGCAAAGGATAGTAGCATTGTCCCTTCTCTCTTTTTCTCTCATTTTTTGGGCCTTCTCTTTTTTATGGCCTTTTTCTTCTTCTTTTTTTTGGACTTCTCTTTTTATAGCCTTTCTATTTTTTTATTCCTCACTTGGGACAATGCTCTATAAAATGATGATCATCACACTTTTATTTATTTACAACTCCATGATTACAACTCGATACTAGAACAAAGATGAGTCTATATGAATGCCTCCGGCAGTGTACCGGGATATGCAATGAATCAAGAGTGACATGTATGAAAGAATTATGAACGGTGGCTTTGCCACAAATACTATGTCAACTACATGATAATGCTAAGCAATATGACAATGATGAATGTGTCATGATAAACAAAATGGTGGAAAGTTGCATGGCAATGTATCTCGGAATGGCTATGGAAATGCCATAATAGGTAGGTATGCTGGCTGTTTTGAGGAAGATATAAGGAGGTTTATGTGTGAAAGAGCGTATCATATCACGGGGTTTGGATGCACCGACGAAGTTTGCGCCAACTCTCAATGTGAGAAAGGGCAATGCACGGTACCGAAGAGGCTAGCAAGGATGGAAGGGTGAGAGTGCGTATAATCCATGGACTCAACATTAGTCATAAAGAACTCACATACTTATTGCAAAAATCTACAAGTCATCAAAAACCTCGGCACTACGCGCATGCTCCTAGGGGGATAGATTGGTAGGAAAAGACCATCGCTCGTCCCCGACCGCCACTCATAAGGAAGACAATCAAAGAACACCCCATGTTTCAAATTTGTTGCATAATGTTTACCATACGTGCATGCTACGTGACTTGCAAACTTCAACACAAGCATTTCTCAAATTCACAACTACTCAACTAGCACGACTTTGATATTATTACCTCCATATCTCAAAACAATCATCAAGCATCAAACTTCTCTTAGTATTCAAAACACTCATAAGAATTTTTTTACTAATCTTGAATACCTAGCATATTAGGATTATTTAAGAAAATTACCATGCTACTTAAGACTCTCAAAATAATATAAGTGAAGCATGATAGTTCATCTATTTCTATAAAATAAAACCACCACCATGCTCTAAAAGGATATAAGTGAAGCACTAGAGCAAATGACAAACTACTCTGAAAGATATAAGGGAAGATCCATGAGTAGTCGAATAATTATGCAACTATGTGAAGACTCTCTAACATTTAATAATTTCAGATCTTGGTATTTTATTCAAACAGCAAGCAAAACATAAGTAAGTAAAATGATGCTCCAAGCAAAACACATATCATGTGGCGAATAAAAATATAGCTCCAAGTAAAGTTACCGATGAACGAAGACGAAAGAGGGGATGCCTTCCGGGGCATCCCCAAGCTTAGTCTCTTGGTTGTCCTTGAATATTACCTTGGGGTGCCTTGGGAATCCCCAAGCTTAGGCTCCTGCCACTCCTTATTCCATAGTTCATCGAAGCCTTACCTAAAACTTGAAAACTTCACAACACAAAACTTAACAGAAAACTCGTAAGCTCCGTTAGTATAAGAAAATAAATCACCACTTCAAGGTACTGTAATGAACTCATTCTTTATTTATATTGGTGTTAAACCTACTGTATTCCAACTTATATATTGTTTATAAACTCTTTTACTAGCCATAGATTCATCAAAATAAGTAAACAACACATGAAAAAACAGAATCTGTCAAAAGCAGAACAGTCTGTAGTAATCTGGATCAAACGTATACTTCTGGAACTCATAAAATTCTAAAATAAATTGCTGTACGTGAGGAATTTATCTATTAATCATCTAAAAAATAATTAACTAAATAGTACTCTCCAAATAAAAATGGCAGCAATTCTCGTGAGCGCTAAAGTTTCTGTTTTTGACAGCATGATCGCAAAGACTTTCCCCGAGTGTTCCCAACGATTCTACTTGGAACAATCACTAATTAAACACATAAAACCACATATAAACAGAGGCTAGATGAATTATTTATTAATAAACAGGAAAAAAGCAAGGATCAAAACTAAATTGGGTTGCCTCCCAACAAGCGCTAACGTTTAACGCCCCTAGCTAGGCATGATGATTTCAACGATGCTCACATAAAAGATAAGAATTGTAACATAAAGAGAGAATCATGAAGAATATGACTAACACATTTAAGTATAACCCACTTCCTATGCATAGGGATTTTGTGAGAAAACAACTTGTGGGAACAAGAATCAACTTGCATAGGAAGGTAAAACAAGCATAACTTCAAAATTTTAAGCACATAGAGAGGAAACTTGATATTATTGCAATTCCTACAAGCATATATTCCTCCCTCATAATAATTTTCAGTAGCATCATGAATTAATTCAACAATATAACCAGCACCTAAAGCATTCTTTTCATAATCTACAAGCATAGAAAATTTACTACTCTCCACATAAGCAAAATTCTTCTCATGAATAGTAGTGGGAGCAAACTCAACAAAATAATTATCATGTGAGGCATAATCCAATTGAAAACTAAAATCATGATGAAAAATTTCATGGAAATCATTATTCTTTATAGCATACAAGTCATCACAATAATCATCATAGATAGCAACTTTGTTCTCATAATCAATTGGAACCTCTTCCGGAATAGTGGATTCATCACAAAATAAAGTCATGACCTCTCCAAATCCACTTTCAACAATATAATCATCATAAATAGGAGGCATGCTTTCATCATAATAAATTTTCTCATCAAAACTTGGGGGACAAAAAATATCATCTTCATCAAACATAGCTTCCCCAAGCTTGTGGCTTTGCATATCATTAGCATCATGGATATTCAAGGAATTCATACTAACAACATTGCAATCATGCTCATCATTCAAATATTTAGTGCCAAACATTTTAATGCATTCTTCTTCTAATACTTTGGCACAATTTTACTTTCCATCATACTCACGAAAGATATTAAAAAGATGAAGCGTATGAGTCAAACTTAATTCCATTTTTTATAATTTTCTTTTATAAACTAAACCAGTGCTAAAACAAGAAACCAAAAGATTCAATTGCAAGATCTAAAGATATACCTTCAAGCTCTAACCTCCCCGGCAACGGCGCCATAAAAGATCTTGATGTCTACTACACAACCTTCTTCTTGTAGACATTGTTGGGCCTCCAAATGCATAGGTTTGTAGGACAGTAGCAAATTTCCCTCAAGTGGATGACCTAAGGTTTATCAATCCGTAGGAGGCATAGGATGAAGATGGTCTCTCTCAAGCAACCTTGCAACCAAATAACAAAGAGTCTCTTGTGTTCCCAACACACCCAACACAATGGTAAATTGTATAGGTGCACTAGTTCGACGAAGAGATGGTGATACAAGTGGTATATGAATAGTAGATAATAGTTTTTGTAACCTGAAAATATAAAAACAGCAAGGTAACTAATGATAAAAGTGAGCGTAAACGGTATTGCAATGCGTTGAAACAAGGCCTAGGGTTCATACTTTCACTAGTGCAAGTCCTCTCAACAATAATAACATAATTGGATCATATAACTATCCCTCAACATGCAACAAAGAGTCACTCCAAAGTCACTAATACCGGAGAACGAACGAAGAGATTATGGTAGGGTACGAAACCACCTCAAAGTTATTCTTTCCAATCAATCCGTTGGCCTATTCCTATAAGTGTCACAAACAGCCCTAGAGTTTGTACTAGAATAACACCTTAAGATACAAAACAACCAAAACCCTAATGTCACCTAGATACTCCAATGTCACCTCAAGTATCCGTGGGTATGATTATACGATATGCATCACACAATCTCAGATTCATCTATTAAACCAACACATAGAACCTCAAAGAGTGCCCCAAAGTTCTACCGGAGAATCACGACGAAAACGTGTGCCAACCCCTATGCATAGGTTCATGGGCGGAACCCGCAAGTTGATCACCAAAACATACATCAAGTGAATCACGTGGTATCCCATTGTCACCACAGATACGCACGGCAAGACATACATCAAGTGTTCTCAAATCTTTAAAGACCCAATCCGATAAGATAACTTCGAAGGGGAAACTCAATCCATTACAAGAGGGTAGAGGGGGGAAGAAACATCATAGGATCCAAATATAATAGCAAAGCTCGCGATACATCAAGATCGTGCCAAATCAAGAACACGAGAGAGAGAGAGATCAAACACATAGCTACTGGTACATACCCTCAGCCCCGAGGGAGAACTACTCCCTCCTCATCATGGAGAGCACCGGGATGATGAAGATGGCCACCGGAGAGGGATTTCCCCCTCCGGCAGGGTGCCGGAACGGGTCTAGATTGGTTTTCGGTGACTACAGAGGCTTCTGGCAGTGGAACTCCCGATCTATTGTGCTCTCGGATGTTTTTAGGGTATATGGAGATATATAGGCCGAAGAAGTACATCAGGGGGCCACAAGGGGCCCACGAAGGTGGAGGGCACGCCCAGGGGGTGGGCGCGCCCCCCTACCTCGTGGCCTCCTTGAAGCTTCCCTTACGTGCACTTCAAGTCTTTTGGGCTTCTTTCCTTCCAAAAATGGGTTCCGCGAAGTTTCAGGTCAATTGGACTCCATTTGGTTTTCCTTTTCTTCAAAACCCTAAAACAAGGTAAAAACAGAAACTGGCACTAGGCTCTGGGTTAATAGGTTAGTCCCAAAAATGATATAGAAGTGTATAATAAATCCCATAAACATCCAAAACAGTAGATAATATAGCATGGAGCAATCAAAAATTATAGATACGTTGGAGACGTATCACACGTGCATTGGACTAAGCTGGAATCTGCAAGCATTCAATACAAGGGAGAAGACAAGGTAATATGGGCTCTTTGTTAGATCAACAATAATGCATATGAGAGCCACTCAACATTTTCATCATGGTATTCTCCTCTTGACCCCCAAAGAAAAGAAAGGAAATAAAACTATCTACACGGGAAAACTCCCAACAAGCAAAAGAAGAACAAGAAATCTTTTTGGGTTTTCTTTTAATTATTACTACTACATGCATGGAAAGTAAACTAGCTAAAAGCTACAACTATTTTTTTGGTTTTTCTTAAGTTTTTTCAAACACACAAGAAGAAGGCTTAAAAATAAAATAAACTAGCATGGATCGTACAATGAAAAAGTATGAGAACCGACAACTGAAATGAGTGTGTGGACATGAATGTAATGTCGGTGAGA
Source organism: Triticum aestivum (assembly GCF_018294505.1). Taxonomy (NCBI): domain Eukaryota; kingdom Viridiplantae; phylum Streptophyta; class Magnoliopsida; order Poales; family Poaceae; genus Triticum; species Triticum aestivum. The sequence goes on from NC_057812.1 coordinate 608,682,685, forward strand.
AGTACGTACTCGCCCAAGCTTTGGCTTTTGGACTAAGTTGGTCTAGGGCCATTGCTCAAAGCTTCCCTCTCCGGCGTACGGAGGAGTGTCCTCTGGGTGCCACTGGTTGGCGATCTCCTCCGGATCCCACTGATAAACAGGCTGTCGATAAGGGTCAAGTGGTGGCTCCGGCTCAGGCTCTGGGGCTGGTGTCTGGCTCCAGTATGCATGAACTGCCTCCGACAAAACGAGGTACTGAAGGAAATATGCCCTAGAGGCAATAATAAAGTTTTTATTTATATTTCCTTATATCATGATAAATGTTTATTATCCATGCTAGAATTGTATTAACCAGAAACTTGATACATGTGTGGATACATAGACAATACACTGTGTCCCTAGTAAGCCTCTACTAGACTATCTCGTTAATCAAAGATGGTTAAGTTTCCTAGCCATAGACATGTGTTGTCATTTGATGAACGGGATCACATCATTAGGAGAATGGTGTGATGGACAAGACCCATCCATTAGCTTAGCATTATGATCGTTAAGTTTTATTGCTATTGCTTTCTTCATGACTTATACATATTCCTCTGACTATGAGATTATGCAACTCCCAAATACCGGAGGAACACTTTGTGTGCTATCAAACGTCACAATGTAACTGGGTGATAATAAAGATGCTCTACAGGTGTCTCCGAAGGTGTTTGTTTGGTTGGCATAGATCAAGATTAAGATTTTTCACTCCGTGTATCGGAGAGGTATCTCTGGGCCCTCTCGGTAATGCACATCATAATAAGCCTTGCAAGCAATTTGACTAATGATTTAGTTATGGGATGATGTATTACGGAACGAGTAAAGAGACTTGCCGGTAACGAGATTGAACTAGGTATGAAGATATCGACGATCGAATCTAGAGCAAGTAACATACCGATGACAAAGGGAATTACGTATGTTGCCATAAGGTTCGACCGATAAAGATCTTCGTAGAATATGTAGGAGCCAATATGGGCATCCAGGTTCCGCTATTGGTTATTGAGCGAAGAGGTGTCTCGGTCATGTCTACATAGTTCTTGAACCCGTAGGGTCCGCAGGCTTAACGTTCGTTGACGATATAGTATTATATGAGTTATGTATGTTGGTGACCGAATGTTGTTCGGAGTCCCGGATGAGATCACAGACATGACGAGGAGCTCCGGAATGGTCCGGAGGTAAAGATTGATATATAGGATGATATGGTTCGGCCAAGGGGTGAAGCCCACGAGGCCTTAGGTCGGTGCAAAAGGAGTTTTGCGGAGGCCAGGGGGCCAAACGCCGGAGAACTTGGCGTCTGGCCCTGGGCCAGACGCCGAGGCCCATGGCGTTTGGGCCAGACGCCAAGGATTATGGCGTTTGGTCCTAGAGTCCGAGTGGGACTCTTGCCTTTTGGGAAAAACCGACTTTGAGGAGGCTTTTGCTCCAAGTTTTGACCCCAGGGCTCAACATATAAATAGAGGGGCAGGGCTAGCACCAAAGACACATCAAGAAACACCAAGCCGTGTGCCGGCAACCCCGTCCCCTCTAGTTTATCCTCCGTCATAGTTTTCGTAGTGCTTAGGCGAAGCCCTGCGGAGATTGTTCTTCACCAACACCGTCACCACGCTATCATGCTGCCGGAACTCATCTACTACTTCCTCCTCTTGCTAGATCAAGAAGGCGAGGACGTCATCAAGCTGAATTTGTGCTGAACGTGGAGGTGCCGTACGTTTGGTACTTGATCGGGACGGATCGTGAAGGTGTATGACTACCTCAACCGCGTTGATAAATGCTTCCACTTTCGGTCTACGAGGGTACATAGACACACTCTCCCCTCTCGTTGCTATGCATCTCCTAGATAGATCTTGCGTGATCATAGGAAAGTTTTTGAAATTATTGCGCTCCCCAACAGGTACGTGCCTGAAAATACGTTAAACAAAGAGGGTGCATGCAAGGTAATAATCTCACAGTAGTTTTTATCAAATATCAATTTATACTTAAGCATCTTCTTCTTATCTTTAACAATAAAATCATGTGCTACCATACTCTTATAATCTAGAAAATAGGGGGCAACAAAATTTTCTCTTTCTCATAATGCCTAATAGGTATCCTAAAGTGTGCAGCAAGGCGCGAAGCAAAGATGCCTCCGAAGATGGGGCCCTTTGTACGGTTCAGATTTAATCGTTTAGCAACAATAGCGCCTAAACTGAAAGCGGTATCACGAAACAAAGCATGGCGCAAAATAACAATATCAGGAGCACTGAGATTTCCACTGTTCCCGCGACCAATTAAGCATCTACTAGCAAATATTGCAAAGTAACGTAGAACAGAAAAATGTATGCTAGTAATACTTGCATCAGAAACTTTCCTCATTTCCCCTACAGCAATCGTATCAATAAAACCCTCCACATCATTACGATGTGGTTCCTCTATGCTGCCCGCAAAGGGTACCTTACAAACCCGATAAAAATCATATAGTGGCATCTCCTTAACCTCATCATATAAGTGAAATTCCACTGAAGGTGGTAATTTCTTAGCATGAAAGTAAATTTTTTTCATGAAAATATTAGTGAGGAGGAGATACTGTTCGCGTAGGTCGCGAGGAAGTCGATGAGGCCTGCATTCTCAGCCAAATAATAAAAGTCATCATAAATCCCGGCTGCTCTCAAGAACTCATCACAAGGCCATTCGCACGGCCGAACCTCCGCAGTGCGAGGGAGATTATATTTGGGCTTCTTATTCTCTTCATTTTGCTTATCCTTCGAGCTTCGGCTCGAAGAGCCCCTCAACAATCTCTTCATCATTTTCTTTCTCTGAAAAGATTCTGAAACTTTTAGTGACTCAAAATAAAAGTGAAACAAACTCAACAAGATTGATAACCACTATTCCTACAAGTGCCTAGAGGCCATATCATGCATTAAAACAACTTTTGACCACATAAATTTGACATGCAATCTCAAGAACAGGGTCACCTAAGTAGCAAATATTTGCAATAAATAAAGCACTAGAAAAAAACTAATTGGACCGTTGGAGGAGTCACATACCGAAGAACAATCCCCCAAAGCAGTTTTGTGAATGGAGCTTTGAGCTAGGAGATCTAAAATGGTAGCAAGATGAGCTAGAACACGGGTTTGAGCTATGGGAGGATTTTTTCTGGAGGAAGACAAAGTGTGTGGGTGCTGGAATAAGTGGAGGGGGCCCACGTGGGGTCCATGAGGCAGGGGGCGCCCCAGGGGTGTTCTCAGTGCAAATAATTCTTAAATATTCTAGAAAAAAACATATTTCATTTTCAGGACATTTGGAGAACTTTTATTTTCGGGGTATTTTTTATTGCAAGGATAATTCAGAAAATAGACAGAAAAATACTGTTTTGCTTTATTTAATCTAAATAACAGAAAGTAAAAGGAGGGTACGGAGGTTGTGCTTTCTAACTTCATCCATCTCATGCTCATCAAAAAGAAATCCATTAACAAGGTTGATCAAGTCTTGTTACCAAACTCTTTTCGAATAACGTGAAACCAGAGAATTTTCGAATAACACTAAGTTACCTCAACGGGGATATATGCACATCCCCAACAATAAGAATATCATATTTCTTCTTGGCAGTAGGAAGAGGGAATTCAAAACCTCCAATAGTAATTGTTGGAATTTTTCCAATAGAATTGATACTGTGGACTTGAGGTTGTTTCCTCGGAAAGTGTACCGTATGCTCATTACCATTAACATGAAAAGTGACATTGCCTTTGTTGCAATCAATCACAGCCCTTGCAGTATTCAAAAAGGGTCTACCAAGATTAATAGACATACTATCGTCCTCGGGAATATCAAGAATAACAAAGTCCGTTAAAATAGTAACGTTTGCAACCACAACAGGCACATCCTCACAAATACCGACAGGTAAAAGATATTTTACTAGGTGTCAACTTATTCAAATCAAGTCTACGATATAAAGAAAGAGGCATAACACTAACAGCGGCTCCAAGATCACATAAAGCAGTTTTAACATAGTTTCTTTTAATGGAGCATGGTATAGTTGGTACTCCTGGATCTCCAAGTTTCTTTGGTATTCCACCTTTAAAAGTATAATTAGCAAGCATGGTGGAAATTTCAGCTTCCGGTATCTTTCTTTTATTTGTAACAATATCTTTCATATACATAAGGATTCATTTTAAGCATATCAGTCAAACACATACGCAAAAAGATAAGTCTAATCATTTCAGCAAAGCGCTCAAAATCCTCATCATCCTTTTTCTTGGATGGTAGGAGGAAAAGGCATTGGTTTCTGAACCCATGGTTCTCTTTCTTTACCGTGCTTCTTAGCAACGAAGTCTCTCTTATCATAACGTTGATTCTTTGATTGTGGGTTATCAACATCAACAGCAGGTTCAATCTCTACATCATTGTTATTGCTAGGTTGAGCATCAACATGAACATCATCATTAACATTATCACTAGGTTCATGTTCATTACCAGATTGTGTTTCAGCATTAGAAATAGAAATATCATTGGGATTCTCAGGTGTGTCAACAACAGGTTCACTAGAAGCATGCAAAGTCCTATCATTTTTATTTTTCTTCCTCTTAGAAGAACTAGGTGCATCAACATTAGTTCTCTGAGAATCTTGCTCAATTCTCTTAGGTTGGCCCTCGGATACAAAGGTTCCCGAGTCATTTTACCCCCTCTAGTCACAACTCCAACAGCATTATCATTTTTCTTATTATCTAATTCATTGAGCAAATCATCTTGTGCTTTAAGCACCTGTTCTACTTGAGTGGTAACCATAGAAGCATGTTTACTAATAAGTTTAAGGTCACCTTTAACTCTAGACATATAATCATTCAAGTGTTCAATCATATAAGCACTACGTTTCAATTGTCTACTAACATAAGCATTGAAATTTTCTTGCTTAACAATAAAATTATCAAACTCATCCAAGCATTGTCTAGCAGACTTATTACGAGGAATATCACCTTCATCAAATCTATAGAGAGAATTTACCATTACTACGTGTGTCAGGTTATCAAGACCATGTATTTCTTCAATAGGTGGTAAATTCTTAACATCTTCAGCTTTAATACCCATTTTCTTTCATAGATTTCTTTGCCTCTTGCATATATCCAGGACTGAGAAATAGAATACCCCTTTCCTTCAGAGTTGGCTTAGGAGTTGGTTCAGGAAGTGTCCAACCATTATCATTACTCAACATATTATTCAATAGCAATTCAGCTTGATCAACAGTTCTTTCCCTGAAAACACAACCAGCACAACTATCCAGGTGGTCTCTGGAAGCATCGGTTAGTACATTATAAAAGATATCAAGTATTTCATTTTTCTTGAGAGGATGATCAGGCAAAGCATTAAATAATAGGAGAAGCCTCCCCCAAGCTTGTGGGAGACTCTCTTCTTCTATTTGCACAAAACTATATATTTCCCTTAAGGCAGCTTGTTTCTGATGAGCGGGGAAATATTTAGCAGAGAAATAATAAATCATATCCTGGGGAATTAAACCATATTTTAGCATCACCCTTTAATGAGGACGTAAATAACTTAAGGATATAGTAGTAACAATTTTTCTCCTCATTAGTGAACAGGGTGGCTATATGATTTAATTTAGTAAGATGTGCCACAACAGTTTCAAATTCATAGCCATAAAAAGGATCAGATTCAACCAAAGTAATTAACTCAGGATCGACAGAGAAATCATAATCCTTATCGGAAATATAGATAGGTGAAGAAGCAAAAGCAGGGTCATATTTCATTCTAGCATTCAAAGATTTTTCTTTCAGCTTATCTAACAGTTTCTTAAGATCATATCTATCTTTGCAAGCTAAAAAATCTCTAGCAGTTTCTTCATCCATAACATAACCCTCAGGCACAACAGGCAATTCATATCTACGGGGAGAATCTTCATCATCACATTCATCAATATTATCAGTTTCAATAATTTCATTATCTCTAACCCTAGCAAGTTGTTCATCAAGAAATTCACCTAATGGCACAGTATTATCAAGCATAGAAGTAGTTTCATCATAAGCATCATGCATAGTAGAAGTGGCATCATCAATAACATGCGACATATCAGAATGAATAGCAGGAGTAGGTGTCTCAAGTTTACTCAAAACAGAAGGTGAATCAAGTGCAGAGCTAGATGACAGTTCCTTACCACCCCTCGTAGTTGAGGGAAAAATCTTGGTTATTTCATCTTTCAAGTTCCTCATAATGATCAACAAATATAAATCCCAAGTGACTCAAAGAATAGATCTATACTCCCCCAGCAATGACGCCAGAAAATAGTCTTGATAACACACAAGTATAGGGGATCACAACAGTTTTCGAGGGTAGAGTATTCAACCCAAATTTATTGATTCGACACAAGGGGGGCCAAAGAATATTCTCAAGTATTAGCAGTTGAATTGTCAATTCAACCACACCTGAAAGACTTAATATCTGCTGCAAAGTACTTAGTAGCAAAGTAGTATGGAAGTAACGGTAACGGTGGCAAAAGTAACAGTAGCAGTTTTGTAGTAATTGTAACAGTGGAAGCAGAAAAATAACTATGCAAAGATCAATATGTGAAAATCTCGTAGGCAATGGATCAGTGATGGATAATTATGTCGGATGCGATTCCTCATGCAACAGTTATAACATAGGGTGACACAGAACTAGCTCCAGTTCATCAATGTAATGTTGGCATGTATTCCGAATATAGTCATACATGCTTATGGAAAAGAACTTGCATGACATCTTTTGTCCTACCCTCCCGTGGCAGTGGGGTCCTATTGGAAACTAAGGGATATTAAGGCCTCCTTTTAATAGAGAACCGTACCAAAGCATTAACACTTAGTGAATACATGAACTCCTCAAACTATAGTCATCACCGGGAGTGGTCTCGATTATTGTCACTTCGGGGTTACCGGATCATAACACATAGTAGGTGACTATTGACTTGCAAAATAGGATCAAGACTCACATATATTCATGAAAACATAATAGGTTCTGAGCTGAAATCATGGCACTCAGGCCCTAGTGACAAGCATTAAGCATAGCAAAGTCATAGCAACATCAATCTAAGAACATAGTGGATAGTAGGGATCAAACCCTAACAAAAATAACTCGATTACATGATAAATCTCATCCAACCCATCACCGTCCAGCAAGCCTACGACGGAATTACTCATGCACGGCGGTGAGTATCATGAAATTTGGGGATGGAGGAAGGTTGATGATGACGATGGCGACGGATTCCCCTCTCCGGAGCCCCGAATGGACTCCAAATCAGCCCTCCCAAGAGATTAGGGCTTGGCGGCGGCTCCGTATCGTAAAACGCGATGAATCCTTCTCTCTGATATTTTTTTCCCCGAACGTGAATATATAAAGTTGGAGTTGAGGTCGGTGGAGCCTCAGGGGGCCCACGAGACAGGGGGCGCGCCCTAGGGGGGTGGGCGCACCCCCACCCTCGTGGACAGGGTGTGGGCCCCCTGGTGTTGATTCTTTCGCCAGTATTTTTTATAAATTCCAAAAATATTCTTCGTGAAGTTTCAGGTCATCCCGAAAACTTTTATTTCTGCACGAAAATAACACCATGGCAATTCTGCTGAAAACAGCGTCAGCCCGGGTTAGTTCCATTCAAATCCTGCAAGTTAGAGTCCAAAACAAGGTCAAAAGTGTTTGGAAAAGTAGATACGATGGAGACGTATCACATATCTACTACTCCCTCTACATCTACTGCTCCTCCACCTTCTGGTGGTAGAAATAGAGGATGGAGAGCCTACTTCTATGCAAGTGGTAACCACTAAATGGCACATGTGCCATGTAATGTTCAAAACTAAAAACTTTATGTGTTTTCTTGCATCCTATGGTACAATGTGATCTTGCTGGTGCTCTCAGTGCACTTTGCTGCTGCTCTTATTGTACTCTACTGGTGAACTTTAAGAATCAATGCCATATATGGCTTTTGTTCATGTGAATGGATGGATCTATTTATTAGTTAATGCCATTTCTGGAGCTGACTTTTGTTCATGTGGATGGATGTGATCTTGCTATTTGTTAGTTAATCGATGCATGGAATGGACTATGTTCATGTGGGTGGATGGTTCTTTTTATATCTTTTTGTGATTGATATGTTCATGACAATGGTGCATATTATTGGATAGAGTAGCTTTGTTGCTGGATACATTGTTGGATATGTTGTTTAGGTCTAGGCTAAAAAAGAAGCACTTTGGGTTTTGGGTGGCTCGGGGTCGATGGAACCACCTTACTGAATCAATTAGGGTTTTGGTGGCTCGGGGTCGACAAAAACACCTAAACCTATCATCTAGGATCTAGGGTGGCTCGGGGTCGACGAAACCACCTAAACCTATCAATTAGGGTTTTGGTGGCTTGGGGTCGATGAAACCACCTAAACCTATCAATTAGGGTTTTGGATATATAGGGCCGACACGACCGGGCCCAACAGTCCAGGAAACTACTCCCCACATGTAATTGGGTCAAGGGCCGACACGACCGGGCCCAGTAGTCCTTTCCCATCATGCCCCCTCATCATCTGGGGTTACAAGCTTGCGCCACCAAGCTCGGCACCTCCTTTCTCACCTTCTTTATAGCTACTCTTTGATTTGTTCCCTATCCCCCAACCATCCCCAAAGGGGATGTCATGTACAAAACCATATGTAAATCCTCTCATTTATTAATTTAATTACACAGTAGGAGGCTCTCCTACTGTTTCAGGTGTCAATTTTTTTAGGGTTTTGGTGTCTTGGGGTCAACAAAAACACCTAAACCTATCATCTAGGCTCTAGGGTGTCTCGAGGTCGATGAAACCACCTAAACCTATCAATTAGGTTTTTGGTGGCTCAGGGTCGATGAAACCACCTAAACCTATCAATTAGGGTTTTGGGTGGCTTGGGGTCGATGGAACCACCTAATGGAATCAATTAGGGTTTTGGTGGCTTGGGGTCGACGAAACCACCTAAACCTATCATCTAGGCTCTGGGGTGGCTCGGGGTCGACGAAACCACCTAAACCTATCAATTAGGGTTTTGGTGTCTTGGGGTCAAAAAAAACACCTAAACCTATCAATAAGGTTTTGGTGGCTCGGGGTTGACGAAACCACTTCAACCTATGAATTAGGGTTTGGGTGGCTCGGCCTAAACCTGTCATCTAGGCTCTAGGGTAGCTCGCGGTCGACAAAACCACCTAAACATATCAATTAGGGTTTTGTATGTCATCATTTTCAGCAACAAACTAGCAACCATTTTCAGCAACAAACTAGCAACCATTTTCAGCAACAGTATAACATAAGCAAACAATACTTACTGCAGTTCAACACATTATAGGCATACACAACCATTGTTCACAATACATAGTGGAGTTCAAATGCACAATCAATCCTTTTCTCACAATCCATCCTTTTCTCACAAAAGGATGAATAGCATAACTACTAGGTAGAGAAACAACCAGAGTTCACAATTACTAGAACCATACATTACACAAACATAATTCTAAGTTACTAGGTCATTGCACAACCATCCTTCCCAAAGGGTCCGCAATGCCCACTAATCTCACTTCATCGTGTTCAGTTCTGTAAGATGGCCTGGATCCCCTTGATCTTCTCCTTAAGCTTCTCCTCTGCCTTCACGAGCTCACAATCTTAAGCTCTTGCATGTACTTCTCTTCATTATGGTTTTCCTTGAGCTTCAGCAGATCAGCAACCTGAAACTTCAACTCTAGCTTCTCTTGGGTCAGCTTCTCCTCAAACTTTGTGAACTCTGCATTCTTCAACTCTAAATTCATCCTAGCCTCACTAAGCAATTCCTTCTCTTTCATATTCTTCAACTTCAGGTTCTGGATGACAGTTGCTTGAGCACTTGTCAGGTTGCATAGGAGTTCATACTTTTGTTGAAGCTTCTCTGTAATTGCATCTTTCTTTGCCATTTCCGCCTTCATACCAGCCACCAATTCAGCTCTGCATTGGTGCTGATATGTGATGTTGGACTGCAGATAACTGAAATCCATAACCCTCTCCTCCTGAAAGTCCACAAGTTGATGCACATCTTTCACTAACCTGTCATAGTCTACATCCAGCTTGTTCTTTTCTTCTGTCAAATGGTGAATAGTTAAATCACTTTCAAGATTATCATTCACCCTAGCACACTTGGTATCTTCAACCATTGAGCAAAGCTTCAACAATGCATTCTCCATTGTTGGGGGCCAGTGCTCATCAACCCAGTGAACAAACCCACAATTCTGACCTTCCTGGAAAAATAACAAGGGAAAAATTTAGTACAATACAACTACTATGAGTAGTAAGCAACAGTTACTTCATGGCAGTAGCTAATGTTGGTACTGACCAACACTGATTTTGCACAGCCATGTGCTAAGCAACAGGAGCACATTGTAAAATAACTTAATGTAATCCTACAATGGGTGATCAGTATATATTTAGCAGAGTAACACTCCATTCAACTTAGCATAATAACCAACTTAGAATTGGCCATTAATATAATGGAATCCTACAATGTGCACTACCACTCTACCAGTTAACTACTTTGCCATATATCACTAACAAATGGAACATAGACATCACTGAATGAAGAGTTATTAAACCAGACTACATTAGCCTAGCTAAATACACTACGTTAGCCTGCAACAACAAACTAGCTAATGACAATGCCTACTGTTAGCAGTAAGCAACAGTTACTTATTAGGAGTAACACATTAGCTAATGGAGGGGCTAATGTGAGTACTAAGCAACACTGCATACAAGTATAAATAAATAGCATGTGCACACAACAGAGCATGCTTGAGCCTATATTTAGCAAAAATGCACTCCACTGAACATAATATTCAGCATTCCTACAATGAGCACTACAGTAGGGCATATATGACTAACAAAATTACCATAGACATAACTGAGTCACACTTCGCAAACAAGACTCTATCACTTTCAATGAACACATCCTGTGCATAATCAATAAGGCAAGAAAAGTACCGGCTCTGCACATGCTAAGAACCTTCTCCAGTCATTGTTCCTTCAAATGCAACAAGCCTCTCTGATGGCTTCCCATGCTTCTCACACAACACTATCAGATCTAGCTCAAGACCCTTGTAATCCGGGTCCTCAAGAGAGAAAGGCACCTGGCCAAGCAAAATCCAAGTTACCGTCATGTGCAGAGGACGAGGACAAAGCAAATCAAACGAAATCCTCACAACAAAGACCACCTACACAGAAAAATCCCCAAATTTTCTAAACCTAACCCTAACCCTAGCTCCAATGGAGTAACTGACCTGGTTGAGCCCATCGGTGGAGGTTCCGAGTGCATGTACGGGAGGCTTGAGTTGTCATCGCTGCTCTCGTCCTCCAAAACCATGGCTGCGGCGGCGGCGTGTGGCGGCCGGCGGGGGCGGGCGCAGGCGGCGAGGCAGAGAGAAGGAAACGCGCTCACTGGCCAGCGTGGTGCCTGATGGGCGGGCCCAACTGGTCAGAATACCTGTCAATATGTATAAAACGCACTGTTAGCCTCTTTTGCAACGTCTCGCCCCAAACTTGGTACTGACACGTAAAAATTACCAATCTTGGTACCAATCTGCTTCCAATGCCCCAATTGTGGTACTTCTGTGCAATTTACTTGCTTTTGTGAGAAGCACAACTCGAAAACACAGCCTTGCTTCTGCAGAAGCACATACCGTGCTTCCCCAAAAAAATGGAAAAGAAAAACCCGTGCCCCCCCAAAAGTGAAAACTGTAACGTGCTTCCAAGCTCCGGTATTTTCGCTTCCTTTTTATATTCTTTTTTTGCTCGTTTGTTTAGTTTCTATTTTTTTTTGTTTTTTTGTCTTATTTTCAGTTTTTTCTGGTTTTTTTGTCAAAACCTATTAACATGGATCTAGTTTCGAAGATATCGATGTGAGAAATTCAACTGTGAAAATGGTTTGGTATTTAGATGGGAATTCATTAGATACAAATATATTTTGGATAAATAAATTGATGAAAAAAAATAAAAGAAAAACTCTTAGATTATGACACAACATCATATAATTATGAATGAGATAAGACCCACCACAACAAGCAATCATGTATGAAAAATGACCCACTACACCATTTAATCATGGAATGTAAAAATCTTTTACATTCAATTACTCTACTTATATTTAATAAATATTGTTACAACTAGACATAATGTAATAACTCATATGTATTTTAAATTTGGTTCTCATGTTACCAACCTAAATTTTCATCAACCAATTCCCGTAGCAATGCATGGGGTTGAATTCTGCTATCCAAGAATTCAACTATTAGCTCAAACTTCATATGTAGCTAGCTAGCATAGTATAATACTTATATACTATGATTGATGGTAAGTACGTTTCGCTACCATTGGACATGATACCAACTTCTTTTTTTACTTATATATGAGTGCCACACTAGTTGTCAAACACGCTAAACTATGCTAGTCAATTTTAAAGCACACTTCCATTCCATGCATAAAGCATCAAAAGAAGCAAAGATATCTTGTGCAAACACGGTTAGTGAAGAGATTGAGCGCTTGCCAAGGGGCTTCTATTACACTAGATGGTAACACGCGCTTTGTCGTGCCGTTCTTCGGTTTTGAAACTAATTCTAATATCTTTCAAGAGTGAGTATGGCAATTCACATTTTGTGCATACCGCGGACGCAGTCGAGCAAACATGGACCTCAGCAGACATTATTGGGTTGGCCATGTAGGCCGGTCCTTCTAGTTTTAGGATGGTCGATTTCTTTTCTTTTTTTCTATGCTACTTTCCTTTTTCATATTCTATTTTTCCATTCATTTTTTATATTTTTACATTTAGATTTTTTAATTCATGTATACCTTTCATATAGTTTTTCTGTATCAGTAACATAAATTAAATTCTTCAAAAAAATTCAAATCTATAAATGTTTTCAATAAATTGGGAATATTTTAAAAAATCCATGATTTTTTCATTTGTAGATCTTTTTATATGCACCAAAATTATTTAAAATTCATGACCATTTTTAAAGATCATGAAAAATTCATAAATTTGTGAACATTTTTTAAACCATGAATATATTTTCATATCCGTATTTTTTTTATAAATTTATGACATTGTTTAAATTCATGAAAGGTTTTTTGGAAATTCAAAAAAGAATACCAAAATGTTTTAAAATTTCTTTAAAAAAAGTGTTTTAGTAAAATTTCGGTCCTGGTAATATCATGTGGAACCCATGACCCGACTAGACCCTTACAGCCGGAGTCCACTTCGATGAAATAACTTTGGAGCTCTCCTATGCCTTTATTCTTAGGGAGCTTGTTTTATTTTCTCTTTTCTAATTCATGGAAACATTCAGGTTTAAGAATATATTTTGAAATCCAGGAACATAACTAAATGCTTCAATATATTTTATTCATAAATGTTTACTTCAAAATTGTGAACATTTTTCACTTTCAGGAATACTTTTAAAATTTACAAATATTTTTTTAAATCAGTGAACATTATTAAAAATCATGACCATTTCTATAATATCATGAATAGTTATAAAACTCGTGAACATTTTTAGAACCATGAATATATTTTTATGTCCGTGAAGAACTTATGAATTACAAACTTCATTCAAATTCACAAACATTTTTAAAAAGTTGTGAACATTTTAGAAATTCACAAATATTAAAGTGTTCTAATAAATTATCGGTTCAGATACTATCATGTGGGACCCATGGTCCAACTAGACCCTTAAAGGCGGTTTTACTTTGAGGAAAAAACTTTGGAGCTCGGCTAGGCCTCTATTCATAGCAAGCTCAGTAATTGTTCGCAAAATGAAATACCTGGATGCTTTTTTAGTAAAGCGTTTTAATAGAATAATGGTTCTGATACTGTCATGCAGGGACCATGATCCAGCCAGACCCTTACAAGAGGGGTTCCCTTCAAGCAAAAAAAACAGCAAATAAAGAAACTTCAAGCAAAAACCTAAATATAAGTGGCCTGGTTTGTGAATTTGGGCCAGTCGAATTCGTGGGAGAAGGAATGAGGTGCGGCATTGAGGCCCGGGGAGGTGGGGACGCCCGCAAGGCCTCGGCCACGAACGTGCCATAGTTGGCAGAGGTGAGTTTGAAGGTTGATGGTTTGGCGTGCCTGGCAAGGGGGTGCAGGTTCGTCGAGGAATAACTTTTAGTGCGTTGGTTTAGAGGATTGGTCGAAGGTGGCGCCAGTATAGCGGTGGGCGACAGTGGGATGAGGGTGCGGCAACAAGGCTGATGTGGAAGTGCGGGCGGTTGCTTGCGTTGGAGATAGACGGTTCAGATGGTGGTCATGGGCGGTTTGCCAAAGAAGATTGATGAGGAAGGGCAGGAGGTAGAAGAAGACCATTTGCAGGTGGCTTTGCATCGAATGGTTTGGAATAATCGATTGGCCCACAAAAGTCGGTCCGACTGACTCCTGGACAGGCCTTAACAATTTGAAGTACAACTGCTAAACTAGTTAAGCGATTTTTGAAAAACAAATGGAATTAATGAGTGTGAGTAAAACAGAGGCATGAGAGATACGGCAGTTACTGTATACCAAACACTATGTATAGGGAAGAAAGAAAGTACTGTCTAAGCTACATGTACGATGATACGAATGTTTTTCTTTCTTTGGCGTTGCATTGGTGCTGCATGCTAATTCCATCCAAAAACAGCCAGCCTGACGTACATAATTCGTACGATCCATACATATTCGCACATGCATGTACATACGTACGTAATTATCATACGTACTGTTGGAGAAGCATGCAGATGCTCAAACGGAAAGTAGCGACGGAAGATCACGTATTAATCACGCACGTGCACCCATAAATCAGCGGTGTCCACCGTTTGCATCTACATGATTTATCTTCTTCATCGTGTGCGCTTTTAGGGAAGCTCTCCTTCGGTGTGGCTAGGTCTTAGTCGACTGAGATTTGACTAAGTCTCAGTCAAGTGACAAAAATTACAAAAAAAAAACTGATTTTCTTTTTGCACGAATCTCAATGCAAGATCTCACGGATAGGGCATCGATTGAGACTAAGTCTTAGTCGACTAAGACTTAGAGACTGGAACTTATATAGCAACTAAAATAAAGGTTACCCTGTAAGGATCATTTCTTTGACCTTGGAGCACGCCAAGTGATGCGTCAACCGTCACCATGTGTCGTGTGTTTGACGCTTCCTCTATTTATTATTATTTTTACGCGTTTTTGGGTTTTAGGTAGGTGTTTTTTTACTTTTCAGTTTTGTCTTATTTTTCCAAGGTTTTGGACGATTCATATTTTTGGAAGCAGCGTTTTTCCTCAAGAGACACAATATGTCCTTCTGCGAGAAGCACAATTTATGCTTCCCGAAAAAGTTGAAAGCATATATTTGCTTCGGTGAGAAACTCAGATTACTTCCACAAGAAGCACAACATGTGCTTTCATGAGAAGTACATTTGTGTTTCTCACAAAGGAAAAAAAGCACAACTGTGCTTCTACGAAAAACACAACTGTATATCCGTGAGAAGCACAACTCAAAAACATAGCCTTGCTTCCCCGTAAAAAGAGAAAAGCACAACCTATGCTTTCCCCAAAAAATTAAAACTGCACCGTGCTTCCGGGCTCTGGTTTTTTCCTTCTGTTTCTTGTATTTGTTTTTTTATTGCTTGTTTTTTTAGATTTTGTTTTTTGTTTCCGGTTTTTTCTTAAACGGTTTGTCTAGACCTATTAACATGAATCTAGTTTTGAAGATCCCAATGTGGGAATTCAATAGTGAGAACGGATTGGTATTTAGACGCACGGTTCAATAGATACAATATTTTGAATAAATAAATCGACAAAAAAAGTAAAAAAGAAAACTTTAGTTGCGACAAGTGGCACACATACATTGTGCCACTTTGTTAGCACCGGAGAAGGTGTGTAGTGACGTTTGCAAGGGTTAACCATTGACTAGTGATTTCATTAACTTATAACTACTAGTAGACTGCCTGTGCGTTGTCACGGGCCGAAAATGAATATGTAAAGAATGCTCAATTTATAGCTGCAATCATCTTCCATTGTAAACGTTGCCGCAGGCCTCGTTACAAGATTTTTTTTCTGGTTTCTTGCTCCTCCATTTTAGAGCTGCAATCATCTTCTATTCCTACACATGCTTTGAATCCTATGTTTTGTAGACCTCCAGATCGAACTCAGCCCAATTCTTTCTATCCTTGTCTTTCTTCTCGCGGAGGCAGCATCTCCTTAACCATCAGTGAAAAACAAAGCGGCCTATCTCTTGTCGTCCCTCCTCCCCATTCACCTTTATCTCTTTTTTTGAAACGAGGCAAAAGACTTGCCATTTTCATTGATTAGAGAGTGAGAATTGCCCATTAATTGACGGGAAACCAGGCTAAAACCGATATATCCAACCCACATAACATGGGTACACCGGCCAGCCTGGCTATCAACATAAAACATAAAGCTACAAAGAGGAAAATGGGAAAAGACATCTGGCGAGTAGTCGCAAGCGTCATCATCAGCAGCAGTTACCTCCGAACGAGCAACTCCAACTACACCATAGACCTTCATTGTCGAAGCCAAGCCCGCAAGCAGATGCACAGAAACCATGACGACACATGCCAACAGAAGGCCACACGCACAAACAACCGACAACTCCGACTCTGACGACGAGCATCACAAGGGAAATGTGCAGGACTTGCGGCGCTGCAGCTTTGACTTCAAAGCAACCAAACAACCAGCGAAAGAGCACCTTGGACACATCGAGAAGATCTGACTATCGAAGACCGAGCCACGAACGAAGTTCCTCTCGACCCCATCATCGTTGCCAAACAGACACCTTCGCCCCTGAAATGGCTGCCTCAACAAACTACACGGCGAAGATGCCGCAAAGCATGCAGCGAACATGCCGCCATCCACCAGTCTCCGGGTAGTGGCCGACTCTGAGACGATGCCCCAAAGAAGGAAGAAGACGTGAAGGCCCCTTTGTCGCCCGACCCTGAGGATCTGAGCTTTCCCTCTAGAGACAAGGCCGCGGGGACGGGCCGAGAGGAGCACCACATAGCAACAACGCTTGCAAGAAAGAGCATGACGCCCACGGGCATCGCCGTTGCCAGACCCGGCAAAGGCCAAACATAGGATTTCTCCCGGAGATACTCAACCATCAACTGTTCGCACTGGCACAACAAACAAACCCCATCCCGCCGATGCCGACAATGAACTTGTCATGGGGTCCCACGATGCACCACGTCTAGACGCACGCACCACCCCCTCCCCCCAGCCAAAGCCGCTAACACCAAATTTGGGGCCACCGCTGCAGCAACCTTCACCATGCCACAACCACACTAACAAGATAGCCAGATTCGTCGCACTAGGCCTGGAGGGGGCCGCCACCCCGCCCCATCCCGCAGAGCAGAGCTGTCGGGCCGAAGCCTAAGCAACCCATAGCAGCCGCAACCCCGCCCTTGGAGTGGCTGGAAAGTAGCCAACTGTCGGATCCACATGCTAGTAGCCGCTGGAGCGCCGCCAACCGCCACACCGTCCCTACCAGATGTCGTCGAGGCGCCCCAAGGCCGCTCCCCAAGCAACATGAAGAAGGGCACCCATCTCCCGGTTGCCTCGTGTTGGGGAACGCAGTAATTTCAAAAAAATTCCTATGCACACGCAAGATCTATCTAGGTGATGCATAGCAACGAGAAGGGAGAGTGTTGTCCACGTACCCTCGTAGACCGAAAGCGGAAGCGTTATGAAAACACGGTTGATGTAGTCGTACGTCTTCACGATCCGACCGATCCTAGCACCGAAGGTACGGCACCTTCGCGATGTGCACACGTTCAGCTCGGTGACATTCCACGAACTCTAGATCCAGCTGTGGTCGAGGGAGAGTTTCGTCACCACGACAGCATGATGACAGTGATGAGGAAGTTATCGACGCAGGGCTTCGCCTAAGCACTACAACGATATGACCGAGGTGTAAATCTATGGAGGGGGGCACCGCACACGGCTAAGACAACTGTCAACTTGTGTGTTCTAGGGTGCCCCCTTGCCCCCGTATATAAAGGAGCAAGGGGGAGGCCGGCAGGCCCTATAGGGGCGCGCCCCAAGTAGGATTCCTACTAGGAATAGGAATCATATTCATAGTAGGTTTCCAACAAGGAAGAGAGGGGGAAGGAAGGAGAGGGAGAGAGGGAGAAGGAAGGAGAGGGGGCGTCACCCTCTCCTAGTCCAATTCGGACTCCAAGGGGGAGGGGGCGCGGCCAGCCCTAGGCCCTCTCCTCTCTCTCTCTCTCTCTCAAAAGGCCCATGTTGGCCCATTAGTTCCCCCGGGGGTTCCGATAACCCTCCGGCACTCCGATATTTATCCGGTGACCCCCGGAACTCATCCGGTGTTCGAATAACATCTTCCAATATATCAATCTTTACGTCTCGACCATTTCGAGACTCCTCGTCATGTCCGTGATCACATCTGGGACTTTGAACTACCTTCGGTACATAAAAACACATAAACTCATAATACCGATCGTCGTCGAACGTTAAGCGTGCGGACCCTACATGTTCGAGAATTATGTAGACATGACCAAGACTCATCTCCGGTCAATAACCAATAGAGGAACATGGATGCTCATATTGGTTCCTACATATTCTACGAAGATCTTTATCGGTCAAACCGTATAACAACATATGTTGTTCCCTTTGTCATCGGTATGTTACTTGCCCGAGATTCGATCGTCGGTATCTCAATACCTAGTTCAATCTCGTTACCGGCAAGTCTCTTTACTCATTCCGTAATGCATTATCCCATAACTAAATCATTAGTCACATTGCTTGCAAGGCTTATAGTGATGTGCATTACCGAGAGGGCCTAGAGATACCTCTCCGACAATTGGAGTGACAAATCCTAATCTCGATCTATGCCAACTCAACAAACACCATCGAAGACACCTGTAGAGCATCTTTATAATCACCCAGTTACATTGTGATGTTTGATAGCACACTAAGTGTTCCTCCGGTATTCGGGAGTTTCATAATCTCATAGTCATAGGAACATGTATAAGTTATGGGGAAAGCAATAGCAATAAACTAAACGATCGTAATGCTAAGCTAATGGATGGGTCAAGTCAATCACATCTTTCTGTAATGATGTGATCCCGTTCATCAAATGACAACTCTTGTCCATGGCTAGGAAACTTAACCATCTTTGCTTAACGAGCTAGTCAAGTAGAGGCATACTAGTGACACTCTGTTTGTCTATGTATTCACACATGTACTAAGTTTCCGATTAATACAATTCTAGCATGAATAATAAACATTTATCATGATATAAGGAAATATAAATAATAACTTTATTATTTCCTCTAGGGCATATTTCCTTCAGTCTCCCACTTGCACTAGAGTCAATAATCTAGATTACACAGTAATGATTCTAACACCCATGGAGTCTTGGTGTTGATCATGTTTTGATCATGAGAGAGGCTTAGTTAACAGGTCTGCAACATTTAGATCCGTATGTATCTTGCAAATCTCTATGTCTCCCTCCTTGACTTGGTCGCGGATGGAATTGAATTGTCTCTTGATGTGCTTGGTTCTCATGTGAAATCTGGATTCCTTTGCCAAGGCAATTGCACCAGTATTGTCACAAAAGATTTTCATTGGACCCGATGCACTAGGTATGACACCTAGATCGGATATGAACTCCTTCATCTAGACTCCTTCATTTGCTGCTACCGAAGCAGCTATGTACTCCGCTTCACACGTAGATCCCGCCACGACGCTCTGCTTGGAACTACACCAACTGACAACTCCACCATTCAATAAAAATATGTATCCGGTTTGTGACTTAGAGTCATCCGGATCTGTGTCAAAGCTTGCATTGACGTAACCGTTTACAACGAGCTCTTTGTCACCTCCATAAAGGAGAAACATATCCTTAGTCCTTTTCAGGTATTTCAAGATGTTCTTTACCGTTGTCCAGTGATCCACTCCTGGATTACTTTGGTACCTCCCTGCTAAACTAATAGCAAGGCACACATCAGGTCTGGTACACAACATTACATACATGATAGAACCTATGGCTGAAGCATAGGGAACGACTTTCATTTTCTCTCTATCTTCTGCAGTTGTCGGGCATTGAGTCTAACTCAACTTCACACCTTGCAACACAGGCAAGAACCCCTTCTTTGCCTGATCCATTTAGAACTTCTTCAAAACTTTATCAAGGTATGTGCTTTCTGAAAGTCGAGTTAAGCGTCTTTGTAGCGACCCGACCTCAGACGGTCAAGTCTCTGTGCTTCAGTGTCATCCCTGGATCGGTAATGCTGACACACACAGTACTAGAAGGATTTATAACAGAGTAGCAATCACACACTTATTACATCGATAGTCTCCAAAGAGAACTTATCACAATAAATATGGCTTAAGGCCATCTAAATAAGATAACACCGGAAGGCTTGGAAGATAAAGTGAGTCCATCAACTCCAACGGCATAGCTGAGTGCATGACAAACGACCTACGGTGTCTTACTCATCATCTGAAAAGTCCGCAACATGATACGTTGCAGCCCGAAAATGGGTCAGCACATGGAATATGCAGGCAATGTAACACAGTAGAGTAATAAACAGATAAATGCTATCACTATATGCATATATGGTTGGTGGAGGCTCTATGGTTAATATGTTTTTGCGAAAAGCCAATTTTTTCCTACAATAAAGGAATATATTTTATTTAGCTATCATGGTAGTTGAAACAACATTGAGAAGGTTCCTCCAACTCAATCCCAATTAAAAGTAATTATCAACCCAACAAATTAATCTTAGAGTGATGAGATCAAATTAATAATTCAAGTACCAGATACTCAAGATGTCCATAACCGGGGACACAACTAACCATGATTAGTTTATACACTCTGCAGAGGTTTGCGCACTTTTCCCGACAAGACTCGATCTCCTCTATTGGATTTCTCGCACTACATGGTGTTTGAGAAACAGATGACCGAGACACAATCTTTCAGAAGCATTAACTCTTTACTCTAGGTGGACCGTTACACCTACTTTCCCCTACATCTGCTAGCCCACCACTGAAAGAGGTCACACAACATACTCAACTATGCCAGAGCCCATAATGGCTTGTGGCTGCACACAGAAGTTTCTAGCATGAATAATCTTATGATCCCTTTGACCCTGGGTGGCAGACCGTAGGATGATCACACGGGTACTCCGGGATATCCTAGGACAACACTGGATTCTCCAGGTGCCCACAAGCAATCCACCCAGATGTGTATTGAAGTTGCCACCTTAAGTTGAACCATTAATTAACATCTCACATCTGTCATGGATACACTCAAACCCAATCCATGTCTACGATCATAGCATAGCAATATAAGCATAACGTATAAGTAACTCCCAAGGGTTTGATAATAAAACAGGTAATAAGTTCTACCTCATCATCTACTTCCCAGACCCACATGTTAAGAGATCCTACTCATGCAATGTGTGAGGGTTGAAACTAATGCATAAAAAATGGGTGATAAAGGGGTATGATCAAAGTGTTATTTGCCTTGCTGACGATCTTCAAATCCTAAGGACTCGTAGTAGCATGCTTCACACTCCGGGTGTTCTATCACAAACAAACAATAGCATACATAAGCAATCAAGCAATGATGCAAGGATAAAACTCAAACAAGAAGATCTAACCAGAAAGTTCAACTGAAGAACTCCGGTTTGCAAAAAGAATCAAATCAAACGGAGCAACGAAACTCAAACTACGAAAGAAACAAGATCCGATTACTAATCTGGACTAAAGTCAAATTTTACAGTATCAAAATTTTGTTCAAGTTGGTTAAACAGAAAGAGGGCTTCGAGATGAAGATCTAGGCGCTTGTTTCACTTGATTTGGATAAACGAGCAAAAAGATAAACTAAAACGAAAAACAGGGCAGAAATCATGATCAAAAATAATCGCGGAAAACCCTGGAAAAAGAAAAATTGACGAACAGGCCAACGAACGAACATTCGCTGTCTGCGGCTAACGGATGAACATCGTTCGGTAAAACGAACGTACGGAGAAACGTCCGCTATTTAGCCGAACCGAGAAAAACTGAAACAAAAACGAGATCTAGGTTTACGAAATAAACAGATCGGTTTTTTTAAAAACCCGCCGGCTACCTCGTGGAACGGGATGGCGGCGGCGTACTCCGGTGGCGGGGCGGCGAAACGGGGCAGCGGCGGTGGCGCGACACAGCAGCGGCGGCGGCTGGCGCGGGCGGCGGCGGCTTAGGGTTTGCGGCGCGGGGTGGCGGCTGGGCTCGGGTGGGCTGCGGGGTCGCGGGGCGCGACTTATAAAGGGGCCGGCCTGGGGAGTCCTGGTCGGTTACAGCCCGGAGTCGGTTAGAACTTAAAAAAATATCCTGATGCGCATAAAAATGATTAAAAGAAATACTAATCGGATTCCAAAAATCCTGAAATAAATTTTCCCCGTCCTCTAAAAATATAGCGGACAAAGCAAACATTTATCTGGGCCTCTAATGCAATTTTGAAAAACACGCATTTTTCCTAATTCAATAAAATTGCAATAAAATCCAAATAAAATATATAAATTGATTTAATATTTTTCCTCCAACATTTCATTTATTTTGGAGAAGTCATATTATCTCCTCTCATATAATTTTTAATATGAAATATTTTCGGAGAGAAAAAATACTAAAACCACAATGATCCTTGTTTCGATATTTGAGAAAATTCAAATATGAAAACAGTGAAATCCCCAACTCTCTCCGTGGGTCCTTGAGTTGCTTAGAATTTCGAGGATCACAACACGAAAATGCAATAAAGTATGATATGCATGAATGACCTATGTATAACATTCCAAATTGAAAATTTGGGATGTTACAAACCTACCCCCCTTAAGATGAATCTCGCCCTCGAGATTCGGGTCGACTAGAAACAGGTGTGGGTGGTCTTTCCGTAGATCATCCTCTCGTTCCCAGGTGGCTTCATCCTCGGTATGGTGGCTCCACTGAACTTTGCAAAACTTGATAACCTTGCTGCGAGTAACTCGGCTGGCAAACTCGAGAATTTTGACAGGTTTCTCCTCATATGTCAAATCACTGTCCAACTGAATTGCTTCCAGGGGCACTGTATCTCTCAGAGGAATATCGGCCATCTCTGCATGACTCTTCTTCAACTGGGAAATGTGAAATACATCATGATCTCCTGACAGCCCTTCGGGTAACTCCAACTTGTAGGCAACCTCTCCCATGCGTTCCAAGACTCGGTATGGTCCTACAAATCTCGGGGCTAACTTTCCTTTAACTCCAAAACGCTTAACTCCTCGCAGAGGCGACACTCGCAGATATGCTCTATCTCCAATTTCATAGACTACCTCCTTGCGTTTTGAATCTGCATAACTCTTCTGCCTGGACTGAGCTACCTTTAGTCTTTCCCGAATCAGCTTAACCTTCTCTTCTGACTCTTTAATCAAATCCGGTCCAAACAACTGACGGTCTCCAACTTCATCCCACATCAACGGTGTTCTGCACCTCATTGCATACAGGGCTTCGAGCGGTGCCATCTTCAAACTGGCCTGATAGCTGTTGTTGTATGAGAACTCTGCGTAGGGCAAGTTGTCATCCCAACTAGATCCATAATCTAGCGCACAAGCTCTCAACATGTCCTCCAGAATCTGATTGACTCTCTTAGTCTGTCCATCTTTCTGTGGATGAAAAGCTATACTGAATTCTAATATGGTTCCCAAAGTCTGGTGCAACTGATGCCAAAACTTTGAAGTAAACTGTGTTCCTCTATCTGATACGATGGTCATCGGAACTCCGTGCAGACATACGATCCTGGTCATGTATATCTTGGCCAACTTCTCACTTGTATAGGTGGTTTTTACTGGGATAAAGTGAGCTACTTTGGTGAACCGATCCACTACTACCCAGATAGAATCATATCCTGATCGGGTCCTAGTTAATCCGGTGATGAAATCCATGCCAAGCTTATCCCACTTCCAGTTGGGTATCGACATAGGCTGTAGTAATCCTGCTGGCTTCTGATGTTCTGCCTTCACTCTCTGACATACATCACATACAACTACATACTCGGCAATATCCTTCTTCATTCCAGTCCACCAGAAACACTCCTTCAAGTCCAAATACATCTTGGTGTTTCCGGGGTGTATCGAGTATGGCGAGTCATGAGCTTCCTGAAGTATCAACTTCCTGATCTCGGCATTGTTGGGCACAAATATACGATCCTCAAACCACAAGGTGTCGTGCTCATCCTTACGAAAACCTTTGTCTTTGCCTTCAGCCATCTTCTCCTTTATCTCGGCAATTTCCTTGTCGTCTTTCTGAGCTTCTTGAATCTTTCCCAATAATGTCAACTGAACTTCCAATGTAGTAACAAAACCTCTAGGAACAATCTCCAAACGGAGTTCCTTGAGATCTTCTGCTAACTCCTTTGGAAATCCTTTACTTAAGAAGGTATTGGCATAACTTTTCCGGCTCAAAGCGTCTGCTACGACATTGGCCTTTCCTGGGTGATAATGCAGCTTCATGTCATAATCCTTTATGAGCTCCAACCATCTCCTTTGCCTGGGATTCAGCTCCTTGTGAGTAAAAATGTATTTCAAACTCTTGTGATCCGTGTACACATCACAACGGTTTCCAATAAGAAAGTGTCTCCAGGTTTTGAGTGCATGCACTACAGCTGCTAACTCCAAATCATGCGTGGCATAATTCAACTCATGCGGTCGAAGTTGCCGTGAGGCGTATGAAACAACACTTCCGTATTGCATAAGTACACTTCCAAGTCCTAAGCGAGAGGCGTCGCAATACACTTGGAAATCCTTACGTATATCTGGCAGAATCAGCACTAGGGCTGTAGTCAGACGTTTCTTCAACTCCTGGAAAGTTGCTTCACATTCTTCAGTCCAATGGAACTTGGTGTCCTTCTTCAACAATTTCGTCATAGGCTTCACAATCTTAGAAAAATTCTCAATGAATCTCCGATAGTATCCCGCGAGTCCAAGAAAACTGTGGATCTCTCCAACTGAGGTGGGTGCTGATGTAGCTATGTACCTAGGGTAGGGTCATAGGCCTGACCTAAACACCATCCCCTAGGACGTCACCCTAAAACCAGAAGCATTCAAGGGATAGCATCATCCACAGGACCAGATGCATTCCACTCGGTAGACCCGAAGACACTCAACCGCAAGAATTATCACTCGACATGCAGAAGATCTAAAGTCACTCTACACAGCAATGGTCGGGCGTTTACTCCATACACTTAATAATCATTTATGTCACTTTATTACTGGCGTTACCTGTAGCGCCATATCTTTATGTACCTTAAACCCCTTGTAACGTGGGTTGGCTGGGCACACTCTAAATAAGCCACCCCCCAACACTGGCACAAGGGTTCGCACCCCCTGTAACACACACACGCATAATCCAGTCAACCACCTCTAGGCACCAAGATGTAGGGCTATTACTTCCTCCGCGAAGGGCCTGAACTCGTAAACTTGCGTGTGCAACTTCTCCATAGCTAGGATCTTGCCTCTACATACCTACCCCCCATTCTACTGTCAGCCTTAGATCCACGACAGTTGGCGCCCACCATGGGGCAGGTGTCTTAGCGACTTTTTGGCGAAGTTGCGATTTTTCCGACTCCCATCATCATGGTTTCCGGCGGTGGATTGGCGGAGGGCCGCGAGATCTGTCTCGGCGCGCTTGTCTTCGTGGCCGACGACTCCGCCTGGCTTCAGGAAGCTCCCCTCGACGTTGACGCGCTCCCCGTCCGCGGGGCGACACACTTTCGTGCATGCGTCCGCGCGTCCTTCTCCAGCAGCCGTAGACCCAATATCGGTCGACTCTTGTGGTGTCCTCACTCCTTGCTATTCGCCTGTGCAAACGATCCGGCCAGTCACGACTTTAGCGGTGGGTGAGACACGCGGTGGCCCGTCAGTCGGCCACCCCACAAGTCACGGCAATCGAGCCCGAGGAAACTCTCTATGGCATGTTCGACCTGTCGGCTGGCTCCATCGAGACCGCATCCGAGTGCGATAGCAGCGATCCTGCGGCTGAAGTCTTGATGGTCAACGGACCACATAGTCCTCCTGGCTTCCCTCGCGACGATAGCAGTGATGGCGACGGCAATCCGTCACGCGTTCCCGAGGAGTACCGCCCTGAGCCTCTTTCTTCGCAGCGGAGAGAAGATCTTCGCCGCCGCAACATGGATGCACTTCACACGCCCATCATTGGGGAAACCTTTGAGGCTCGAGCCTTGGAGGAGGCGCGCCTGGCCAATTTGGCTGAGCGCACTCAACTGGAGAACCTTCAGCATGCACTCGACGAGCGTGCACGACAACGGATCCCCGAGTCCAGTCAACGACAACTTTTCTGCCTTAACCTCAGGTATACCGCACTCTGATTCAAAATCTCACAGCCGTGGCCTGCATAGCAGAGTCAATTCAGCCTTCCCAGATGGCAGAGGTTTGATGCAGATCCGGGCCTTACTCCGGGTAGCAGGAGACCAGAACACAACAGTATCTCAGTCGCGGAATTGGATTCATAGCAGATCTGTGATGGCGGATACAGTTCAGTCGGCCCACAGCCCAAGATCGCCCCCGCGGCGTGAGGGACGTGGACATCGGCATGATCAATACAGAAATCGCGAGTAGTATGATCACCGACTCGGACGCGATGACCATCGTCGAGTACCCACGCCTCCTCCGAGGAGTGGATCATATGTGCCTCGGCAGTATGATGACATACGCCCCCACAGTGGCGAGCGATGGGTACCAGTCGACCCAAGGGAGCTAGGCTTTGATGTGAGATCTATTCTCGTACAAGGTTTGGTCGACAGGAACAGAGCACATAGAGAGGGTCTTGACGGAGATCACCCGATTGGCAGCAGAGTGCATGTTTCAGGTCCAGAGTGTTTCAGCAGAGCCATCAGGGTTGCAGTGATTCCTCCCAACTTCAGGTTGGCGACTGGAGTCAGCAAGTTCACTGGTGAGTCTAAGCCTGATACTTGGCTTGAGGACTACCGAGTGGCTATACAGATCGGTGGTGGCAATGATGAAGTGGCCATGAAGCATCTTCCTCTGATGTTGGAAGGATCAGCCAGAGCGTGGTTGACTCAGTTAGCACCAAGCAGTATATTCAGCTGGGAAGAACTTGCCCGAGTGTTTTTCAAAACTTTTGAGGGTACTTGCAAGCGGCCGGAGGGATTAACAGAATTGCAGCATTGCGTGCAAAAACCGAGTGAAACTCTAAGATATTACATTCAGAGGTGGACCACTCTGCACCACACAGTGGAAAATGTGTCCCACCATAAAGCAGTCTGCGCTTTCAAGGAAGGCGTCAAAAATCGAGAGCTGGTCCTGAAATTCGGTCGGACAGGAGATATGTCTCTGACTCGGATGATGGAAATAGCCACTCGGTATGCTAACGGAGAAGAAGAGGATCAACTCCGCAGTGGTAAGAGCAAACCATTTGGTCAGGACACCGGCGGAGACACTTCTAATCGGAAACAGAAGCGCAAGGCCGAGCCAGCTACTCCTGGTGAAGCTTTAGTCGTGGCTCAAGGGAAGTTCAAGGGTAAGCCCAAAGGACCCTGGACCCCCAAGAAAGTGAAAGATCAAGCCGGAAATGATGTGTTGGATTTACCATGCCACATTCACACCAAGAAGGATGAAGAGGGTAATCTGAGTTATCCTAAACATACCACTCTACAGTGTCGAGTTTTGATCCAGTAGTACCAAGAAAAGCAACCCAATGAGAAGGAAAAGGAGTTGGACAAGGATGAGGATAAGGAAGAAGATGATGATGGTTTCCCCAACGTCAATTCCACTCTGATGATTTTTGCTGATGTTGAGAACAAAAGTCGACTGAAAGTGATCAACAAAGAAGTGAACATGGTTGCTCCGTTAACACCCAATTATTTGAAGTGGTCTCAGACTACCATCATGTTTGACTAGTCTAATCACCCAACGCGTATAGCCACCCCTGGGAGGCAAGCGTTGGTGGTCGACCCAGTTGTTGAAGGCAATCTACTGACCAAAGTGCTTATGGATTGTGGCACCGGTCTGAATATCCTTTATGCCGAAACTTTGAAGGGGATGGGCATTCCGATGTCCAAGCTTAGCGAAAGCAATATGAGTTTCCATGGCGTCATCCCTGGAAAGAAAGCCAAATCACTCGACCAGATCGCCCTTGACGTGGTTTTCGGTGATTCCAAGAATTACCGCAAGGAAAAATTGACATTTGAAGTAGTGGATTTCCAGAGTGCTTATCATGCTATTTTGGGTACGCCTGCTTATGCACGTTTTATGGCTCGACCATGTTATGTGTACCTTAAACTAAAGATGCCTAGTCCCAGAGGAGTGATCACAATCACTAGCAATCAGCAGAAGGCAGAGGAGTGCTTCCAGAAGGGCTCAAAAATCGCCGATGCACAAATGGCAGTAGTCGAAATGCAAGAATACCGGAAGAATGCAGACCAGAGTGATTTGTTGCGAGCTAAGAAGCCTGCCACATATTCTGCATTTCAGTCGTCCGGTGAAACAAAGCCGATTCATATTCACCCGACCGATGCTAATGTTGCTCCTACTCATATCTCAACTTCACTCGATAGTAAATAGGAAGAAACGCTCATCCAGTTCCTCCGTGAGAACTGGGACATCTTTGCTTGGAAACCTTCTGACATGCTGGGTGTAACCAGGGGACTGGCTGAGCACCGTTTGCGAATCAACCCGAAAGTGAAACCAGTCAAGGAAAATCTTCGATGGTCCGCCATACAGAAGAGAAAGGCAATTGGCGAGGAAGTGGCTCGACTCTTGGTAGCTGAGTTTATCCAAGAAATTTACCACTCCGAGTGGCTCGCCAATGTTGTCATGGTCCCCTAAAAGGATGACTCACTTCATATGTGCAATAACTTCAAGCATATCAATCGGGCATGCCCGAAAGATCATTTTCCTCTCCGCTGTATTGACCAAATTGTCGACTTGACAGCGGGGTGTGAGCGTTTGTCTTTTCTGGACGCCTACTCCGGGTATCATTAGATTCGACTGTATGGACCCGATGAGATAAAAATAGCTTTCATCACTCCATTCGGATGCTTTTGTTATGTCACCATGCCATTCGGTCTCAAGAACGCTGGAGTCACATTCATGAGGATGATTCAGAAATGTCTGCTCACGCAAATTGGTTGGAATGTGGAAGCATATATGGATGACATTGTGGTCAAGTCGCGCAAAGGTTTCGACCTGCTGACTGACCTCGGTGAAACCTTTGCCAACCTAACAAGGTATGATATCAAGCTTAACCCATCAAATTGCACATTTGGAGTTCTTGGTGGAAAATTACTCGGTTTCCTCGTTTCTGAACGAGGGATCGACGCGAACCCAGAGAAAGTTGGAGCCATACTCCAGATGAAGCGCCCTGTGCGTGTGCATGATGTCCAGAAGCTTACTGGTTGTTTGGCCTCCTTGAGTCTATTCATCTCTCGTCTCAGTGAAAAGGCATTGCCTCTGTACCGATTGATGAAGAAATCTGATAAGTTCGAGTGGACTCCAGAAGCTGACGTAGCGTTTGCAGAGCTCAAAGCCCTGCTTTCCACCCAGCCGGTGCTCCCTGCCCCAATCAGCAAAGATCCTTTACTGTTTTATATTGCAGCCACTGGACAAGTTGTCAGTACAGTACTCACGGTCGAGCGGGAAGATGAAGGAAAAGCCTATAAAGTTCAGCGCCCAGTGTACTATGTTTCTAAAGTCTTGACTGCATCCAAGCAAAGATATCCACCTTATCAGAAGCTTGTGTATGGAATTTACATGACCACGAAGAAGGTTGCACATTATTTCTCTGATCACTCCATTACAGTCGTCAGCGACGCACCATTGTCAGAAATTTTGAACAACTGAGATGCAACTGGTCGAGTGGCAAAATGGGCGATTGAACTCCTTCCCTTAGATATCAAGTTTGAGGCAAAGAAAGCTATCAAGTCCCAAGCAATAGCCGATTTCCTCGCCGAGTGGGTTGAGCAGCAACTACTGACTCAGGTTCACTTGGAGCATTGGACCATGTTCTTTGATGGATCCAAGATGCTGAATGGTTCGGGTGCTGGGGTGGTATTGGTATCCCCCCGAGGAGACAAACTTAGTTACGTTCTTCAGATTCATTTTGATTCCTCCAACAATGATGCTAAATATGAAGCACTTCTGTACGGGTTGCGTATGGCCATTTCACTCGGCGTCCGTCGCCTAATGGTCTACGGTGACTCGGATTTGGTGGTTAATCAAGTAATAAAGGAATGGGACGTCAGGAGCCCAGCTATGACTGGTTCTTGCAATGCGATGAGAAAGTTAGAGAAGAAGTTTTAGGGGTTAGAGCTCCATCATATACCCCGACTGAAAAATCAAGCAGCTGATGATTTGGCAAAGATAGGTTCCAAGAGAGAGACCATCCCCACCAATGTGTTTTTGGAACATATTCATACACCTTTAGTTCAGGAAGATCCTTTCATAGAAGAGACCCCACAACCTAAGAGTGCCACTGATCCGACTAAAGTCGAAGTCCCAGCCGTGGTCGACTTGGTCATGGAGGTTTTGGTCATCACTCCCGACTGGACAGTGCCGTACATTGGATACATTCTTAGGAAGGAACTCCCAGAGGATGAATAAGAGGCTCGATAGATCGTCCGTCGATCCAAAGCCTTTACTGTGATAAGATGACAGTTGTTCAGAGAAAGTGTAACTGGAGTCAGCCAAAAATGCATAACACCAGAAGATGGTCGAGTGATCCTCAATGACATCCAGGGGACCTTTGGTCACCATGCATATTCTCGGACCATTGTGGCCAAAGCATACCGAGCGGGATTTTATTAGCCACGAGCGAATGAAAGGGCGAAGGAAATAGTCGACAAATGTGAAGGTTGCCAGTTTTACTCCAACATGTCTCACAAGCCTGCATCAGCCCTGAAGACCATTCTGCTCGTTTGGCCCTTTGCTGTCTGGGGGTTAGATATGGTTGGACCTCTGAGGACTGGTAGGAGTGGCTTCACTCATGTACTCATGGAAGTCGACAAGTTCGCTAAATGGATTGAAGCAAAGCTTATCAAAAGCCTTGAAGCCAGTACTGCGGCCAACTTCATCAGAGAGTTAACATTCAGATATGGTGTTCCGCATAGCATCATCACTGATAATGGGTCGAACTTCGATTCTGATGAGTTCAGAGCCTTTTGCGCCTCCCAAGGCACTCGAGTCGACTATGCTTCAGTCGCCCATCCCCAGTCAAATTGACAAGCTGAAAGAGCAAACAAATTGATTCTCAAAGGACTGAAACCCCGGTTGATATGTGATCTCAAGCATGCAGCGGGCGCCTGGGTCGATGAACTTCCATCAGTACTTTGGGGATTGAGGACAACTCCTAATCGCTCGACTGGTCGAACTCCATTCTTCCTGGTCTATGGGGATGAGGCTGTACTTCTGAGTGATTTGCTTCACAGTGCACCCCGAGTTGAGCTTTTCTCAGAAGATGAAGCAGAATAGTCTCGGCAAGACGCAGTTGATTTCTAGAAGAGGAAAGAGAGATGGCCTTGATCCGGTCGACCATTTATCAGCAAGACCTACGTCGATTCCATGCCAGAAACGTGAGGGGTCGGGCATTTCAAGCGGGAGACTTGGTTCTTCGAGTGGATCAGCATAAACCACACAAGCTCGCTCCTTCTTGGGAAGGCCCCTTCATTGTCACTAGAGTGCTCCACAACGGAGCATACCACTTATACAATGTCGAGCACAAGAAAGATGAGCCACGCACTTGGAATGCAGAGCTGCTCCGCCCCTTTTATACTTAAGAATTCAGACTGTTGAGATGTAATAAGAAATACCTTCTAGTTTGATTATCAAAGACACAATTTTTACAGTCTCATAAATGATTGTTGTTCCTTTCTTATATGCTCTAAATCCCCAGTGGGTGGCTTAGCTGCGAACCCGTTTCACCTAAGTTCGAAATATCCTACCGAGTGGTGAGCAACGCTCCCACTCGGAGGCTTAGCGGTGAATCCGTTTCGCCTAAGTTTAAAAAATCCTACCGAGTGGTGAGCAACCCTCCCACTCGGGGGCTTAGCTGCAGTCCAGTACTCGCCTAAGTTTGAAAAAAATCCTACCGAGTGGTGAGCAACCCTCCCACTCGAAGGCTTGGCTGCAGCCCAGTACTCGCCTAAGTTTAAAAAATCCTACCGAGTGGAGAGCAACCCTCCAACTCGGGGGCTTAGCTGCAGTTCAATACTCGCCTAAGTTTGAAAAAATCCCACCGAGTGGTGAGCAACCCTCCCACTCAGGGGCTTAGCTGCAGTTCAATACTCGCCTAAGTTTAAAGAAAATCCTACCGAGTGGTGAGCAATCCTCTCACTCGGAGCCTTAGCTGCAGTCCAGTACTCGCCTAAGTTTAAAAAATCCTACCGAGCAGAGAGCAACCCTCCCACTCGGGGGCTTAGCTACACTTCAATACTCGCCTAAGTTTGAAAAATCCCCACCGAGTGGTGAGCAACCCTCCCACTCGGGGGCTTAGCTGCAATTCAATACTCGCCTAAGTTTAAAGAAAATCCTACCGAGTGGTGAGCAATCCTCTCACTCAGAGGCTTAGTTGCAGTCCAGTACTCGCCTAAGTTTAAAAAATCCTACCGAGCGGAGAGCAACCCTCCCACTCGGGGGCTTAGCTGCAATTCAATACTCGCCTAAGTTTAAAAAATCCTACCGAGTGGTGAACAAACCTCTCACTCGGGGACTTAGCTACAGTACAGTACGCGCCTAAGTCTTAAGGCTCCTCCCGTCCTTACCCGTAAGGACGACGAGGTGCAGGTCGACCACGATCTTCCCTCGGAGCTTCGCCAAAAATACAACGTCCGCTCCATCCTTACCTGTAAGGACGGCAAGGTGCAGGTCGACCATGATCTGCCCTCGGAGCTTCGCCACAAATACAACATCTGCTCCATCCTTATCTATAAGGATGGCGAGATGCAGGTCGACCACAATCTGTTCATGATTCACTCGACTGAGCTGCGTCACAAAGTCAATAGCAACTCAAACTACAAGAAACAAGTCCTGGGCAAAGAGTCAAAAGATTCAAAAGCAACCAAAGTTCAGATAGAATCCTAAGGTTCTAGAGCACGTATTAAAGTACTCGGGCATCAGGCCGGAAGGAGTTTAACAGATACAAAATTACTCGGCATTCCGGGGCAAATTTAAGGCGAGGCATAAAGTTTGTTCACTTCGCAGGAGGAGGGCTTGCAGGCTTGATGGACTCGTCTAGATTAATCCCATCAGCAATCCGAGTGGCAGCAGCAATGAAGGTTTCCATGAATGATCGGAACTCATGCCTCTTGGTATTCGCAACTTTGATCGATGCTAGCTTCTCTTCTCGGGCTTCCTAGCGGTGGACACAAACCAGTGACAGAGCCACGTCATCACCACATCGAGCAGAAGACTTCTTCCATTCTTGCACTCGGCCAGGGACCTCATTGAGTCGAGTCATCAGAGACTCGAGATCATTTTGAAGCGTCGCCCTTGGCCAGAGTGTTGTATTGATGTGCGACATAGCCACCTTCAGGCGAGCAAGCTAGCTCGTAACACTGGCAACACGGGATTCCAGTCGAAGCACGTTCATAGAAGCATCATCACCGACGGGAGAAAGGACAGGGTCTAGACCTGTCTCAACCCGCCCAGTCTCTTCTTCAAAGTTTTGACAAAATTCTACAAACCCAAATAAATAATGAGTCGATGAATGCCTGATGAATCGATGATAGTTAAATAGTCAAACAAAGGTAAATACCTTCAAGCATAAGGAATAGCTTTTTGGTGAGTGCCCCCAGATAAGCCTCTAGGTCATATCTCTTACGAGAAATGCCTTCAATCTTCTCGTTTAGAGCAACTTTGTCCTTCTTCAGACGGGTCGCTTCTTTGTTGGCCTCGGTGAGAGATGCCTTTAGCTTGGCGTTGTCTTCTTCCAGTGATCTGACTGAAGCCAGCTTCTTGTCATCAAGTGCGGTCTTTTCCTTAGCCTCCTTCTACGCAGCTGCAAGGTCAAGATCCTTTTGCGCCAAGGCTTGCTTCATTTTCTCTGAAGAATGTGCACTCGGGTCAAGGAAAGGAACGAAGGGATAATTCAAGAGATGGTCAAGATAAACAGTCGACAGGTCGTTACCTTCCGTACTAGCTACTTCGTCCCGAGCCTTTTTCAAGTTTTGATTGGCCAGTTCCAAATCAAGGATGAGTTGCCTCTGCTTTTCCTCGAATTCGGCGAACTTGGAGATAAGCTAAGAGGATTTCTACAGTTGGCAAAAGATACATCAATGGACAAGATCAAAGATCATTCGCTTCTGAGTGAATAGAACTCTAAGACTACTACAGAATCAAACATTCTACAGTAGTCTCGGGGACTACACCCAATGGGTGCACTTATCGTGCCCCCACTGGTTTCTACTCGACATGGCCTGCCCAGACTGAGTAAAAAAAGAGAGAAAGACATATTCAGACCCCAATCGACTACCAGCAGTCGACTGCGGTCTCGGGGACTACACCCAGTGGGTGCACTTAGCGTGCCCCCACTAGTTCGGATTCCACTCGACATGGTCCGCCCAGACTGAGTGGAAGAGTCAAACAATAAAGACATTTTTTATCAAGTCCTCCATCGAATCACACATTCGACGACAATCTCGGGGACTACACCCAGTGGGTGCACTATGCGTTCCCCCACTAAACCAGAACTACAACCGACACAACTAGGAAAGTTACTCGTCATAAATTCAAACACCCACTGGGTGTGCAGATGCGAAGTGCGGAATAATAGGAAGTTGCATAGAGAAAAGTTTTCAGGTAGCATATCCTAACAGAATAAGCAACAAGATAGGAGTTCAGTCAGAAGCCAACTTACCTGGACATTGGCTCGAAGGGTCGCACTGGCATCATAAGCAGCCTGACTATTTTCGTGCACCACCTTCACTCGCTCCATCATTACCAGCTTGGCGAATGGCTTCTGCGGCGGTGTCGGCCTGGCTTTCTGGAACGTGATGAGTGTAAAGAATGGGGTTGACGGTGCGGTCGCGACAGCTTGAAGTTCCGAGAAATGAGGTTGGATAGTTGAAGCAAACACTAGTGCAGTCGATGATGTGGGGCGTCCCCTTGATACTGGAGCAGTGAAAGTAATGGAAGCCCGAGTCACATCTTCAGGCTATTGGGTCAGTAGTTCTGCCACCGGCACCGACTGGGACGTCTTGCCAGTTGATGCCTGATGACCCACAAATATAGAGGATCTATCGTAGTCCTTTCGATAAGTAAGAATGTCGAACCCAACGAGGAGCAGAAGGAAATGATAAGAGGTTTTCAGCAAGGTATTCTCTGCAAGCACTAAAGTTATAGGTAACATATAGTTTTGTGATAAGATAATTTGTAACGAGCAACAAGTAACAAAATTAAATAAAGTGCACCAAGGTGGCCCAATCCTTTTTGTAGCAAAGGACAAGCCTGCACAAATTCTTATATAGAGAAAAGCGCTCCCGAGGACACATGGGAATTATCGTCAAGCTAGGTTTCATCACGATCATATGATTCACGTTCGGTACTTTGATAATTTGGTATGTGGGTGGACCGGTGCTTGGGTGACGTCCTTACTTGGATAAGCATCCCACTTATGATTAACCTCTATTGCAAGCATCCGCAACTACAACAAAAGTATTAAGGTAAACCTAACCATAGGATGAAACATATGGATCCAAATCAGCCCCTTACGAAGCAACAGATAAACTAGGGTTTAAGCTTCTGTCACCCTAGCAACCCGTCATCTACTTATTACTTCCCAATGCCTTCCTATGGGCCCAAATAATGGTGAAGTGTCATGTAGTCGATGTTCACATAACATCACTAGAGGAGAGACAACATACATCTCATAAAAATATCAAACGAATACCAAATTCACATGACTACTAATAGCAAGACTTCTCCCATGTCCTCAGGAACAAACATAACTACTCACAAAGCATATTCATGTTCATAATCAAAGGGGTATTAATATGCATATAAGATCTAAACATATGATCTTCCACCAAATAAACCAACTAGCATCAACTACAAGGAGTAATTAACACTACTAGCAACCCACAGGTACCAATCCCATACTTGGAGACAAGAATTGGATACAAGAGATGAACTAGAGTTTGAGAGGAGATGGTGCTGGAGAAGATGTTGATGGAGATTGACCCCCTCCCGATGAGAGGATCGTTGGTGATGACTGTTGTCAGTGTCAAAACTGGCGGATCTCGGGTAGGGGGTCCCGAACTGTGCATCTAAGGCGGATGGTAACAGGAAGCAGGGGACACGATGTTTATCCAGGTTCGGGCCCTCTTGATGGAGGTAATACCCTACGTCCTGCTTGATTGTTCTTGATGATATGAGTATTACAAGAGTTGATCTACCACGAGATCATAGAGGCTAAACCCTAGAAGCTAGCCTATGGTATGATTGTATCTTGTCCTACGGACTGAACCCTGCGGTTTATATAGACACCGGAGGGGGCTTGGGTTACACAGAGTCGGTTACAAGGGAGGAGATCTTCATATCCGTATTGCCTAGCTTGCCTTCCACGCCAAGGAGAGTCCCATCCGGACACGGGACGAAATCTTCAATCTTGTATCTTCATAGTCCAATAGTCCGGCTGTCCGGAGAATCCCCTAATCCAGGACTCCCTCAGTAGTCACCGAACCAGGCTTCAATGACAATGAGTCTAGTGCACAGTATTGTCCTCGGCATTGCAAGGCGGGTTCCTCCTCCGAATACTCCATAGAAGATTTTGAACACCAGAATAGTGTCCGGCTCTGCAAAACAAGTTCCACATACTACCACAGAGAGAATAATATTTCCACAAATCTAATCTGCTGACGTGTTCTGACAGCACGACGTCATGTCATGGCTCGGTCATTATTCGAACCATTTTTCTCAACCAGCACCGCACATAACATGGGGCAGTTTTCTCGACACGTCTCGTCAAAGAAGAGATCGTGTCCCCCTTATTACAGGATTCTCATCAATACGGACGTGGGTAACCCAACCACGCCACCAATTACGGCGCCTGGGGAATAAGCGGTTTTACCAGGCAAGTGGGGAGACGCATCGCCTCTTTCACCCTTATAAAGGGACAAGGATTTACTCTTTTCACCGACGCCTTCTTCCTCCTTGCTTACCCATTCCCGCACACTCGAGCTCTAGCGCCCAAGCTTGCGTTATTCTTCTCAAACCATTCCAAGCATGTCCGGAGTAGGAGGCAAGTGGATGGTCTCCTCTATTACGAAGGAGAACATCAAAAAGTTACGGCAAGCCGGATATCTGGCCGCGGATATCGCGCACCGGCTACCAGATGCGGGGCTGATCATCCCAACGCCAGAACCCCATGAGAGGGTAGTTTTTCTTACCCATTTTATCCGCGGACTGGGATTTCCCCTCCACCCATTTGTCCGTGGGCTCATGTTCTACTACGGGCTGGATTTTCATGATCTGGCCCCCAATTTCATCCTCAACATCTCGGCGTTTATCGTCGTGTGCGAGGCCTTCCTCCGCATCAGGCCCCACTTCGGCCTATGGCTGAAAACCTTCAATGTTAAACCGAAGGTGGTGGGTGGCCAGCAAGCAGAGTGAGGAGGCACCATGGTGGGCAAGATGCCTAACATCACCTGGCTCGAGGGCACCTATGTGGATACCATAAAGGGGTGGCAATCGAGGTGGTTCTACAACACCAAGCCGCGCAACTCCAACTGGGTGGCGGCCCCCAAATTTCGATCCGGAATCCCCACGCGGCTCACCTCCTAGAAAGAGAAGGGCCTGTCCTGGGGTTCTTCGGTAGAGTTGATCGGACTCCAGACCTGCATCCGGAACATGATGAGCAAGAAAATCAAGCTCGTCAACGTACTCCAGGTCATGCTCTTCCGCCGGATCCTCCCGTGTCAACGACGAGCATTCGATTTGTGGGAGTTCGACTCGGCCAAGCACCAGATGCTGCGAGAGCTCTATGACATGACGCACGAGAACGTCTGGAGGGTGCTGTTCAAGGGCGCCGAGGTACCTCCTTCCTTCACCAAGGACCGCGGACTCAGCGCAAAGCGCCGCGCCAATCCGTTAAGTTTTTATATCTCTCAGGGTATTTATTTTCCCCGGTTTAGTCATATGCAGGATCTAAGCTTCTATGTCATAAACAGGACTGGATAAAGACAGCGGAGCGGCTTGATTGCCCAGCCCCCCTGCCCGAAGATCCTGCAGGCGCTCTCCTAATGGAGATGCTGACCCCGACACCTTACGAGGTGCCGGTGAAGAAGACCAAGAAGACGGCCGTGGGGACCCGGAAGGGTCTCCGGTGCAAGGTTGTATTGGACTCATTGTCCGATGACTCCGACGCGCACTCCTCCCACGAAGATGAAGAGGAGGAAGAGGAAAGTTCTCCCCCCCCCAGCCGGGGGAGACAAGAAAAGGAAGGCCGACCCAACCGGGGAGGCCGAAGGGTCCAAGAAGGGCAAGACCCTCCCTCCGGACTACTCCATGATGGCCGCTTACAGCGGCGACGAGTGGCTACCCAGGGTCAAGCCCCTGGCGAAGTCGTAAGTATCTGGACACCATAATAATTCGTGGTATGTTTTACTGCACTGATTCTTCTCATGTCGAACATGATTATGCAGTCCGTCCCGAGCTCATCTTGACGTAACTTCGTCGAGCGGTTCATTGGACTCGTCGGATATGAAAAGCGGTTCTCTTTCGACCACCTACACTCCTTGCCCTGCGGACAATGTCGAGGTGTTGTCTCAACAGACACCAGGCCAAGGGGACGCAGTCCTAGGGGCGCCTCGAGGCGACCTTCCGGACCTTGGGCGCAAAGGGAGCCGGACTCCCATGGGCACCAGGTTCGGCCCCCAGCCGAACACTGCACCGGAATCTTTGGTTGTTCCGGACTCCGGCGGGTGACCCCCCGTTAAGGGGGGCAACCCGCCTGTGCCGGTGTCCTCTGTCTATCCAGAGGCACCGAACAACTTGCTGGAAGCGCTTCACGGCGCTTCCATCGATGAAGAGCACCGTACTATCATGAGTGTGGTGATCGAGAAAGTTCAGTCTGCCAAAAACGGACTGACTGAAGCTTGCGCCAGCCTCCTAACAGGCTTTGAGGTAAGCAATCAAAATATAAGAAACTATTACCACATAGATAGTAGCCCCTGATGCTCTCTTCAGCGCTCGATTAGAAAGGCTGAATAGATGATTAAATGATGACTCAGGAGTCTAATCAGAATATATCTATGTGTATGTGCAGGCTTCTCTGCTGGCCGCTGCCGCATGTACTACGGAGGTCTCTGTACTGAAGCAGGACCTGGAGCGTTCCAGGAATGAGCTCGGCTTTAACAAAAGGCAGCTCGAGGAGAGAAAAGGTAAGCAATACCCTTGTCTATATATTTAAAAATAAATACGGGTGTAAAGTAATAGGATCATCATGGATTTGCTAGGGGCCACAACCGAAGTGGCAACCCTGAGGAAGGCGCTGTCCCAGGCCGAAGACAAAGCGGCCAAGGAGCGCATTGAACGGGAGAAGCAACAAGCCCGAGTAGGCGAGGTGCAGCAAGGGCTCGAGGCTCTCGCCAAAAAGCACGAGTCCTTGGAGCTTGACTCTAAGACGCGAGAGTCCGAGCTCGCGTAGGCGCTTGAAAGCGTCTGGAGCGCCAAGGCCGAAGCCCACAAGGCCCTCCAGGAGATTGATGCAGTGAAGAAGACAGCAGTGGGTAAGGCATTCATTATGCAAAACAAGCACGTGAAGGAGACTTTCCTTTTTCTTACCCGAGTTCAGAGGTCTCCAGGAGCGTT
Organism: Triticum aestivum; assembly: GCF_018294505.1. NCBI lineage: Eukaryota > Viridiplantae > Streptophyta > Magnoliopsida > Poales > Poaceae > Triticum > Triticum aestivum. The sequence continues at coordinate 608,722,532 of NC_057812.1, forward strand.
TGCAGATCTTCCCCGCAGTGTACTGGATGCCGCGGAGTTTTACCGAGCTAAGGAGGGGAGCTCGACGGAGAAGTTGTTCTGGTCTCAATATACTGGGACCGAACACCCCGTGCCCTTGAGCGACCAGCTGAAGAAGTTGGTCGAGCTTCACAAGGCGACTGAAGAAGCCATGAGGGGCCTTATAGTCCGGATGTGGCCTGGTGAGCCCCTGTCCGGCAGCTACTTTGGTCTGGTAAGGCGGCTCGTCGACGCTTGCCCATGGCTTGGAGTCATAAAGCGGTCCGTCTGCATCGAGGGTGCGCGCAGGGCTTTTGCCTGGGCGAAGGTGCACTGGGCAAAGCTGGACGCCGTGAAGCTGGTGAAGGAGGGGCCACCGGAGGGCAAGGAGCATCGCTGCCCCGAGATGTACTATGAGAGTGTCCTGAAGGGTTCCCGCCTTGTGGCGGATGAGTGTGCCAAGGATGTAATTTTTGAATGAACATGCTCATGTGATCCTGTAATATGAAACGAGTTCATTTGCAGCATGCGACGCTTTTTTAATTTAAAATATTACCTTTTGTGCGGCCGTTTATAAAATCTGAGAGTTGGCCAGTCGTCGGCTTCTGCCCCCATGTAACTAGTACTGGGGTGTTTGGGATAAACCTGAGCACTCTTTACCCCAATTTTGGGTACTTCAAGGGAGGTGTTCAGCACAACGAACCAGGCAATCGGACTATAATGCTTTATCAGTCTCACTTAGCCATAGAAGTCTACAATTTTAAATTTTGGCGAAGCCCCTGGTATTCGGAAGGCCGAATTTGGGGCGCTATACACGCCTAAGCCGGACAAGGCCGACTCCTCGCCCGAAGCGGAAAAATTCTTGAAGGACTTGAGACCTCTCGAACAGCGACCAATCTCTCGCCTTATCATGACAGTCAGTTTTCGGCTTTCTCTACTGAGGTGCTCGTCCGGAAGAACCGGGACACAATCGTAGTAGTTCTCCCACTGCTACCTTAGCCGATATAGCGGAACGTAAGGTACCAAAGCATGGGAGCCGGGCAAACCCAACAATTGATCCAAGACATGATTCGGAGCTGATGCATATAATGCTATAAGTTCGTGGTGCCGCACTGTTGAAAGTGTTCGGACTTCTCGCGCTGTATTATTGGGTTAACGAAAGCCGCTGGCGTACTGACCATACCTGAATTAATGGGTGCGGATTGTCGTAAATGGACATAAAGGAAAAAAGAATGAATAATGCAATAATAGACTAATGCTATGCATTGTTATTAAATAATACGTCGAAGCGTACTGGTACAGGTAGTGCAATAAGCAGAAAGTAGGACTATTCGAAATGTCCTATCCAAGGGCAAGCTGCGTATAGAAAGCGGGTATTATTATTAGAGACCACCTAGGGGTTCCCGTGTACATCTTAGCTTCTTGCCGCCTTGGTTGTTCCTTCCCATAATGTGTCCGGCAATCATACTGCTGGAAAGGGATTCCAGAGAGTTAGGCCCTGAAAGAGAAAAGAAATGATAAAGATATACAGCCCCGAGGGCGGTTAAGCCGCATTGCGGGACGTGCCCTGATTGTGCCCCCGCCTATGTCCATGGTATTTTCAGTGCATAATTATGTACGCGCGGCATGGATTTCGTCGCTTGACTGGGACTGGGATGGGGGCCGAATTGCTAGGTGAGCTCTGAATGTGCCAGGCGATCATGTTGTAGTTTACTCCACACGCTTGAAGGTGTTCGGGGGTTGTATCGCCGAATTAGTGGTTTGCCTTGAAAGGTTGCTTTGTGCTTCTGCTGCAAGGGCCGCAGTGTGCTCTTCCGTGCGGAGCGAGCGTTCTGTGTTTCCATTCACTGTTGTGACCCCCCGAGGTCCTGGCATCTTGAGCTTGAGGTATTCGTAATGCGGTACTGCATTGAATTTTGCAAATGCAGTTCGTCCGAGCAGTGCATGATAGCCACTGCGAAACAAGACGATGTCGAAGATTAACTCCTCGCTTCGGAACTTGTCCGGTGACCCGAAGACTACTTCCAGTGTGATTGAGCCCATGCAATGGGCCTCTACACCTGGGATGACGCCTTTAAAGGTGGTTTTGGTGGGTTGGATCCTCAAGGGATCGATACCCATTTTTCGCACTATATCCTGATAGAGCGGGTTCAGGCTACTGCCGCCGTCCATAAGGACTCGAGTGAGATGAAATCCGTCGATGATGGGGTCTAGGACCAGTGCGGCGGATCCGCCATGACGTATACTAGTGAGGTGATCCCTGCGATCAAAGGTGATCAGGCAAGCAGACAATGGGTTGAACTTTGGGGCGATGGGCTCCAGCGCATAGACGTCCCTTAGTGCATGCTTCCGCTCCCTCTTGGGAATGTGGGTTGCGTATATCATGTTCACCGTCTTCACTTGTGGGGGGAACCCCTTTTGTCCTCCCGTGTTCGGCGGCCGGGGCTCCTCCTCCTCATCACTATGCAGCCCCTTGTCCTTGTTTTCGGCATTTAACTTGCCGGCCTGCTTGAACACCCATCATTCTCTATTGGTGTGATTGGATGGCTTGTCGGGGGTGCCATGGATTTGACACGAGCGATCCAGTATGCGATCCAAACTAGACGGAGCCAGAGTACTTCTTTTAAATGGCTTTTTCCACTGACTGGATCTAGAGCATCTGAATCCGGCATTGACTGCCATATCCTCGATGTTATCGCCGTTATTGCGGCGCTTTGGTCTGTTACGACGTTGTCTGCCGTTGGCATCTTTGGTATCCGAAGCCCCCGGATTCCTTGATGTGTTATTGCTGCGAGCCAGCCAGCTATCCTCGCCCGCGCAAAAGCGGGTCATGAGTGTCGTGAGGGCTGCCATAGACTTCGGCTTCTCCTGGCCAGTCGACAATTTGGTTTTTCTTAGTCAGGAACCGAGTCCAGAATTGTCTGGCTGATTCCCCTGGCTGCTGAGTTATATGGCTCAAGTCATCGGCATCCGGTGGTCGCACATAAGTGCCCTGTAAGTTGTCAAGGAATGTGTCTTCCAGATCCTCCCAACTGCCGACGGGGTCTGCTGGCAAGCTATTCAGCTAATGCCGAGTTGGTCCTTTGAGTTTTAGTGGGAGGTACTTGATGGCGTGTAGATCATCACCGCGAGCCATGTGGATGTGAAGGAGGAAATCCTCAATCCATACGGCGGGATCTGTTGTACTAACATATGATTCGATATTTACGGGTTTGAAACCCTCCGGGAATTCGTGATCCATAACTTCATCAGTGAAGCATAGGGGGTGTGCGGCGCCTCTGTCACGAGCTATATCCCGACGCAGTTCATATGAGTCTTGTCTGCTATATTCGGCCCGACCAGATTTGCTTTTGGTGTATCCGGCGCGACGATCATTGTCCCGTGTTGGCGCGCGTGCCTGTGACCCGTATACCGACCTTGCAAGTTTTGCCTTACTGTCCAATACGTCTCGCAGGTCCCGTGTGTTGCCCCGAGCCTTGGTATTTTGGGTTGAGTGGCGGCGGGGTGCAGGTTGAACTTCAGGCTAAAACACCTCTTCGGCTCGGCCACGAAGTGGCCGGTCAGCCGCATTGTACACTGGTGCATGAGGTTTCAATGCTTCCTCCCCGAGGTGAGGTAGCTACCTGCATTTTGGGTAACTCTTGGAGGGGCGCTCGAGTTCGTATTCCTCGGCCGCAAGGACTTCGGTCCATCTGTCTGCTAGCAAGTCTTGATCAGCTTGAAGCTGTTGTTGCTTTTTCTTCAGGCTATTTGCTGTGGCCATAAGCTGGCGCTTGAAGTGCTCCTCTTCGACGGGGTCCTCAGGCACGATAAATTCTTCGTCGCCGAGGCTTGCCTCATGTTCGGAGAGAGGCATGTAATTGTCCTCCTCCGGTTCTCCATCTGCTGCCTGCTCTAGAGGGCTGGCTTGTTCATCCTCCGGCTCTACATCGTGCTGGAGGGGATTGTGATTGTCTTCGACACTATCCGGAGTGTTATTATCTCCTATGCCGGTATCACTACTTTTGCTATGGCGGGACTTAGAGCAGCGCCGCTAACGTCGGCGCTGGGTTGCTTCTTGAAGGGGTCCTCCTCCGTTGTCTCGCCGCCATTGATTCTTTAGGGGTGTCCACCATATATATGCCGTATGATGATGTAGCGGTCCAGCACCCTGTGGGCGGTGGTTCCTGCTCGTCTCCTGCATTGTCGTCCATACCGTCGATGTCTTCTGAGTCAAAGTCGAGCATGTCGGTTAAATCGTCGACAGTGGCTACTAAGTGGGTGGTGGGTGGGCAGCGAATTTCTTCATCGTCCGCATCCCATTCTAGCCGGACATAGTTCGGCCAAGGTTCTCCTGACAGGGAGAGGGACCTCAATGAATTTAGCACATCGCCGAAGGGCGAGTGCTGAAAGATATCCGCGGAGGTGAACTCCATGATCGGCGCCCAGTCGGATTTGACGGGCACGGATGTAAGCGGCTCGGAGTCCGTGGCCGGAGGTGAATCCAGTGGTTTGGCGACATGGCTCTCGTAAGGGGTGAAGTCAGTATCTGGCTCCATCGCCACTGAGAGTGCGGTCTCCATGGTGGGGTCTATCCCTCCGCTCTCGGATGGCGCGATTTGCTCTGGATTGACAGCTGGAGTTGTTGCAGATGCGATCTCCCAAACACTGTCCGACAACAGAGTTACGCCGTGCTCGTCATGACTGTGCGGCGCACCTGACACGGGCTTGTATCCGTCGAAGATCAAGTTTCCACGGACGTTGGCAGTGTAGTTTAAGTTTCCGAATCTGACCTGATGGCCAGGGGCGTAGCTCTCGATCTGATCCAGATGGCCAAGCGAATTGGCCCGCAGTGCGAAGCCGCCGAATACAAAGATCTGTCTGGGGAGGAAAACCTCACCCTGGACCGCATCGCTACCGATGATCAAAGGAGCCATCAAGCCTTATGGTGATGACACAGTGGAACTCTCAATGAAAGCACCAATGTCGGTGTCAAAACCGGCGGATCTCAGGTAGGGGGTCCCGAACTGTGCGCCTAAGGCGGATGGTAATAGGAAGCAGGGGACACGATGTTTACCCAGGTTCGGGCCCTCTTGATGGAGGTAATACCCTACGTCCTGCTTGATTGTTCTTGATGATATGAGTATTACAAGAATTGATCTACCATGAGATCGTAGAGGCTAAACCCTAGAAGCTAGCCTATGGTATGACTGTATCTTGTCCTACGGACTAAACCCTCCGGTTGATATAGACACCGGAGGGGGCTAGGGTTACACAGAGTTGGTTACAAGGGAGGAGATCTTCATATCCATATTTCCCAGCTTGCCTTCCACGCCAAGGAGAGTCCCATCCGGACATAGGACGAAGTCTTCAATCTTGTATCTTCATAGTCCAATAGTCCGGCCAAAGGATATAGTCCGGCTATCCGGAGACCCCCTAATCCAGGACTCCCTCAACGATGTTGATGATTTCCCCCTCCCAGAGGGAAGTTTCCCCGGCAGAACAGATCCAGCAGAGCCCTAGATTGGTTCTGCCAAGGTTCCGCCTCGTGGCAGCGGAGTCTCGTCCTGAAACCTTGCTTATGATTTTTTTCTCATCGAAAGAGTCCATATAGCAGAAGATGGGCATCGGAGGGCCACCAGGGGGCCCACGAGGCAGGGAGCGCGCCTAGGGGGGTAGGGCGCGCCCCCACCATCGTGGGCAGGGTGTGGCCCCCCTCCGGAACTTCTTGCGCTCAGTATTTTTTATATATTCTGAAAATGACTTCCGTGAAGTTTCAGGACTTTTGGAGCTGTGTAGAATAGGTTTGTAATATTTGCTCCTTTTCCAGCCCAGAATCCCAGCTACCGGCATTCTCCCTCTTTATGTAAACCTTGTAAAATAAGAGAGAATAGGCATAAGTATTGTGACATAATTGTGTAATAACAGCCCATAATGCAATAAATATCGATATAAAAACATGATGCAAAATGGACGTATCAACTCCCCCAAGCTTAGACCTCGCTTGTCCTCAAGCGAAAGCCAAAATCGAAAAATATGTCCACATGTTTAGAGATAGAGGTGTCGATAAAAATACAATAAGGACATGAAGGCATCATGATCATTCTTAGAACAACAACTTATATAATTCTTGTCATATGATCTCTTATGCTAGAGTAACAATTAAATCACAATTTCAAGTATGAATCATAAACTTCATTGAAAGCTAACAACTATAATCTCAGTAATTGGAGCAATTGCAATTTCTCATAACATAGGAAAGATTCAATATAAGAGCTTTTCAGCAAGTCCACATACTCAACTATCACATAGTCTTTCACAATTGCTAATACTCACGCAATACTTATGGGTATGGAGTTTTAATCGGACACAGAGAAAGATAGGGGCTTATAGTTTTGCCTCCCAACGTTTTACCTCAAGGGTAATGTCAACAATAATAGTTCATGAAAACTCACATCCAATTAGCCATATTTACCAGGATCTTTCCAACATGTTGTGCTTGCCAAAAGATAAAATTTTAATAATGAAGGGTGAAGATCACCATGACTCTTATGCAAGGTAGGAGATAAAAGTAAAAGATAGGCCCTTCGCAGAGGGAAGCAGAGGTTGTCATGTGCTTTTATGGTTGGATGCACAAAATCTTAATGCAAAAGAATGTCACTTTATATTACCACTTTTGATATGGACCTTTATTATGCAGTCTGTCGCTTTTATTTCTTCCATATCACACGATCGTATAACGCTTATTTTCTCCCACATTAATAAGTCATACATATTTAGAGGGCAATTTTTTTATTGCTTGCATCGATGACAATTTACTTGAGGGATCTTACACAATCCATATGTAGGCATGGTGGACTCTCGTGGAAAAACTAGTTTAAGGGTCTTTGGAAGCACAAGTAGTATCTCTACTTGGTGCAAAGAATTTGGCTAGCATGAGGGGGAAAGGCAAGCTCAATCATGTTTGATGATCCATGAAAATATAATTTATCTCAGATGTAAGAAAACATAACCCATTATGTTGTCTTCCTTGTCCAATGTCAACCCTTTAGCATGTCATATTTTAGTGAGTGCTCACAATCATAAAAGATGTCCAAGATAGTGTATTTATATGTGAAGATCTCTCTTTCTTTATTACATCTTATTAATTGCAACGATGACCAAAACTATGTTTGTCAACTCTCAACAACTTTTAATCATCATACTATTTATATGTGAGCTCATTACTCTCCATAAGATCCATATGATCCCTTTTATTTCTTTTTATTCTTTCTCTATTATTTTATTCACTCAAGATCATGGCAAAATAATCAAGCCCTTGACTCAACACTAATCTTTATTATATATAGCTCACGGACTCGATTACATAGAAGGATCATAAAGCAAAACTCACAACTAGATCATACTAAGAACTTTTATTCTACAAGATCAAAATATTATCAAAAGGATCAAACTGAGAAAAGCGGTAAAGATAAACGTGATGGTGATACGATACCAGGGCACTCCCCCAAGCTTGGCAGTTGCCAAGGGGAGTGCCCATACCCATGTGATTATGTCTCCTTTGTTGGTGAAGAAGATGGAGTTTTTGATGCTGGATAGTCGCACATCGAGCGTAGGAGATCTTCCAACTTGCTGATAATGCCCTTGAGTGCGATGATATCCTCCTTCAACAAAATATTTTCACGTGTGAGATACTTGTTTTGTATACGAGCTAACTCAATCATCTTGAAAGCTTCAATCTCAGTTGGGGTAAGAAGATTGTGATCAAGTTGAAGGATGTCTTCTGTTGCCGGAACTTGGTCCTCCGATCTCCATGGGTTCTTCTCTCTTCAGCTCTATCTTCATTAGCCAAGCATCGTTGCCCTCATTGTTGGAGGAGGAGAGAGACAACATGATGCTTGGCTTTGACAACCCTGGCAGAAAACAACTCGTAACAAGAACATGAGATTTTTGCGTGATACGGTGGTCAAAACCTTCGGGAGATTATATAATGAATTTTTACCGACCAAAATACGTAACTTGTAAGAAAACGGAGTTCGGAGAGCACACGAGGTGCCCACGAGGCAGGGGGCGCGCCCAGGGGGTAGGGCGCGCCCTCCACCCTCGTGGAGCCCTGGTGTCCTTCCCGGACTGCTTCTTATTTTTCTATTTTTCTAAATATTCCAAAACGGAGAAAAATTGCCATTAGAACTGTTTTGGAGTCGGTTTACTTACCATGCCACATACCTATTCCTTTTCGGAGTCTGAAACGTTTCGGAAAGTGTCCCTTATGTATTCCTCTGGGGTTACGGTTTCAATAACATTGGTTTCAACATTTATAGGATTACCTGAGATATAATGTTTGATTCTTTGACCATTCACCACCTTCGGATTTGTGCCTTCAAAGTTGTTAATGTTTATGGCACCAGAACGATATACCTCCTTGATAACGTAAGGACCTTCCCATTTAGAGAGAAGCTTTCCTAGAAAAAAATTCTTAAATGAGAGTTGTATAGCAATACATAATCACCAACATTAAACTCATGCTTTTGTATTGTTTTGTCATGCCATCTTTTAAATTTTTTCTTTAAATAATTTGGCATTCTCATAGGCTTGGGTTCTCCATTCATCAAGTGAGATAATGTCAAATAACCACTTCTCACCGGCAAGTTTGAAATCATAATTGAGCTCTTTAATAGCCCAATAAGCCTTATGTTCTAGTTCGAGAGGTAAGTGACTTCCTTTTCCATAAACCATTTTATACGGAGACATACCCATAGGATTTTTATATGCAATTCTATAGGCCCATAATGCATCATCAAGTTTCTTGGACCAATTCTTTCTAGATTTATTAACAGTCTTTTGCAAATTTAATTTGAGTTCTCTATTGCTCAATTCTACTTGACCACTAGACTGTGGGTGATAAGGAGATGCAATTCTATGATTAACATCATACTTAGCAAGCATTTTACGGAAAGCATCATGAATAAAATGTGAACCACCATCAGTCATTAAATATCTAGGGACTCCAAACCTTGGAAAAATGACTTCTTTAAGCATCTTAATAGAGGTGTTATGATCAACACTACTAGTTGGAATAGCTTCTACCCACTTAGTAACATAATCAACAGCAACTAAAATATGTGTGTATCCATTGGAGGCAGGAAAATGTCCCATATAATCAAAGCCCCAAACATCAAATGGTTCAATAACAAGTGAATAATTCATAGGCATTTCTTGACGTCTACTAATATTACCAATTCTTTGACATTCATCACAAGATATAACAAACTTACGGGCATCCTTGAAGAGAGTAGGCCAATAAAAACTGGATTGCAATACCTTATGTGCAGTTCTATCTCCAGCGTGGTGTCCTCCATAAGCTTCGGAGTGACACTTGCGTAGGATCTGTTCCTGTTCATGCTCAGGTACACAACGTCTAATAACACCATCTACTCCTTTTTTATAAAGATGTGGGTATTTCCAAAAGTAATGTCTCAAATCATAGAAAACCTTTTTCTTTTGCTGGTATGTGAAACTAGATGGTATAAATTTAGCAACAATATAATTAGCATAATCAGCATACCATGGAGCAGTACGAGAAGCATTTATGACATTTAATTTTTCATCAGGAATGCTATCATCAATAGGTAGTGGGTCATCAAGAACATTCTCTAGCCTAGACAAGTTGTCTGCAACGGGGTTCTCAGCTCCCTTTCTATCAATAATATGCAAATCATATTCTTGTAGCAAGAGAACCCATCTAGTGAGTCTAGGTTTAGCATCTTTCTTTTCCGTAAGATATTTACTAGCAGCATGATCTGTGTGAATAGTTACTTTAGAATTAACAATATAAGGTCTAAACTTATCACAAGCAAATACAACTGCTAAGAATTCTTTTTCAGTAGTAGCATAATTTCTCTGAGCATTGTCTAGAGTTTTACTAGCATATTGAATAACATTTAATTTCTTATCAACTCTTTGCCCTAGAACAGCACCTACAGCATAATCACTAGCATCACACATAATTTCAAAGGGTAAATTGCAATCAGTTGGCTGAACAATAGGTGCAGAGATCAATGCTTTCTTAAGTATTTCAAATGCTTCTACGCAATCATCACCAAAAATAAATGGTATATCTTTTTGTAATAAATTAGTCAGAGGCCGAGAAATTTTTGAGAAGTCCTTAATGAACCTCGTATAAAAACCTGCATGACCAAGGAAACTTCTTATACCTTTGATGTCCTTGGGACATGGCATCTTTTCAATAGCATCAACCTTAGCCTTATCAACTTCAATACCTCTTTCAGAAACTTTATGCCCCAAGACAATACCTTCATTAACCATAAAGTGGCACTTCTCCCAATTCAAGAGAAGGTTAGTTTCTTCACATCTCTGCAAAACTCAATCAAGGTTGCTTAAGCAATCATCAAAAGAGGATCCATAGATGGAGAAATCGTTCATGAAAACCTCACAAATCTTTTCACAAAAGTCAGAGAATATAGCCATCATGCATCTTTGGAAGGTAGCAGGTGCATTACATAAACAAAAAGGCATATGTATATAAGCAAAAGTACCGAACGGGCAAGTAAAAGTGGTCTTAGATTGATCATCAGCTGACACAGGTATTTGAGAGAAACCAGAATAACCATCTAGAAAGCAAAAAATGTGTATGTTTGGATAATCTTTCTAGCATTTGATCAATAAAAGGTAAGGGGTAATGATCCTTTTTAGTAGCCTTATTTAATTTGGGGAAATCAATTGCCATCCTATAACCTGTAATAATTCTTTGCAAAATCAATTCATCTTTATCATTAGGAACGACAGTAATACCTCACTTTTTAGGGACACAATGGACAGAACTTACCCACTGACTATCAGCAACGGGATAAATTATACCAACCTCAAGGAGCTTTAGTGTTTCCTATCTTACCACTTCTTTCATCTTAGGATTCAGCCGACGTTGGTGATCACGAACTGGTTTGGCATCTTTCTCCAAAATTATTTTGTGTTGACATAGTGTGGGACTAATGCCCTTAAGATCATCGAGAGAATATCCAATAGTAGCACGGTGCTTCTTTAGAGTTTTCAATAATCTCTCTTCTTCATGGTCTAAAAGGTTAGCACTAATAATAACAGGATATATCTGTTGGGGAACGTAGAAGAATTTTAAAATTTTCTACGCATCACCAAGATCAATCTATGGAGTCATCTAGCAACGAGGGAGAGAGGAGTGCATCTACATACCCTTGTAGATCGCGTGCGGAAGCGTTCAAGAGAACGGGGTTGATGGAGTTGTACTCGATGTGATTCAAATCACTGATGACCTAGTGCCGAACGGACGGCACCTCCGCGTTCAACACACTATGGTTAGGAAGACGTCTCCTCCTTCTTGATCCAGCAAGGGGGAAGGAGAGGTTGATGAAGATCCAGCAGCACGACGGCGTGGTGGTCGATGCAGCAGGATCCCGGCAGGGCTTCGCCAAGCGAAAGCGGGTAGGAGAGGTGTTACGGAGGGAGGGGGAGGCGCCAAGAGCAAGGGGTGCGGCTGCCCTCGCTCCCCCCTCTTTATATAGGGGCCTTGGGGGGCGCCGGCCCTAGGGAGATGGATCTCCAAGGGGGTGGCGGCCAAGGGTGGCTTCCCCCCAAGCCAAGTGGGGGGGCGCCCCCACCCCTAGGGTTTCCCAACCCTAGGCGCAGGGCAGGCCCAAGGGGGGGGTGCACCAGCCAACTAGGGGCTGTTTCCCCAACTAATTCAGCCCATGGGGCCCTCCGGGATAGGTGGCCCCACCCGGTGGACCCCTAGGACCCTTTCGGTGGTCCCGGTACAATACCGGTAACCCCTGAAACCTTCCCGATGGCCAAAACTGGACTTCCCATATATAAATCTTTACCTCCGGACCATTCCGGAACTCCTTGTGACGTCTGGGATCTCATCCGAGACCCCGAACAACTTTCGGGTTACTGCATACTAATATCTCTACAACCCTAGTGTCACCGAACCTTAAGTGTGTAGACCCTACGGGTTCGGGAGACATGCAGACATGACCGAGACGCCTCTCCAGTCAATAACCAACAATGGGATCTGGATACCCATGTTGGCTCCCACATGCTCCACGATGATCTCATCGGATGAACCATGATGTCGAGGATTCAATCAATCCGTATACAATTCCCTTTGTCAATCAGTACATTACTTGCCCGAGACTCGATCGTCGGCATCCCAATACCTAATTCAATCTCGTTACCGGCAAGTCACTTTACTCGTGCTGCAATGCATGATCCCGTGATCAACCACTTGGTCACATTGAGCTCATTATGATGATGCATTACCGAGTGGGCCCAGAGATACCTCTCCGTCATACGGAATGACAAATCCCAGTCTCGATTCGTGCCAACCCAACAGACACTTTCGGAGATACATGTAATGTACCTTTATAGTCACCCAGTTACGTTGTGACGTTTGGCACACCCAAGGCACTCCTACGGTATCCGGGAGTTGCACAATCTCATGGTCTAAGGAAATGATACTTGACATTCAGAAAAGCTACAGCAAACGAACTACACGATCTTTGAGCTAAGCTTAGGATTGGGTCTTGTCCATCACAGCATTCTCCTAATGATGTGATCCCATTATCAATGACATCCTATGTCCATAGTCAGGAAACCATGACTATCCTTTGATCAACGAGCTAGTCAACTAGAGGCTCACTAGGGATGTGTTGTGGTCTTTGTATTCACACATGTATTACGATTTCCGGATAACACAATTATAGCATGAACAATAGACAATTATCATGAACAAAGAAATATAATAATAACCATTTTATTATTGCCTCTAGGGCATATTTCCAACAGTCTCCCACTTGCACTAGAGTCAATAGTCTAGTTACATTGTGATGAATCGAACACCCATGCATTTCTGGTGTTGATCATGTTTTGCTCTAGGGAGAGGTTTAGTCAACGGATCTGCCACATTCAGGTCCGTATGTACTTTACAAATCTCTATATCTCCATTTCGAACAGTTTCACGAATGGAGTTGAAGTGATGCTTGATATGCCTGGTCTTCCTGTGAAACCTGGGCTCCTTGGCAAGGGCAATAGCTCCAGTGTTGTCACAAAAGAGAGTCATCGGGCCCGACGCATTGGGTATGACTCCTAGGTCGGTAATGAACTCCTTCACCCAGACTGCTTCTTGTGCTGCCTCCAAGGCTGCCATGTACTCTGCTTCACTTGTAGATCCCGCCACAACACTTTGCTTGCAACTGCACCAGCTTACTGCCCCACCATTCAAAATATACATGTATCCGGTTTGTGACTTAGAGTCATCCAGATCTGTGTCGAAGCTAGCATCAACGTAACCCTTTACGACGAGCTCTTCGTCACCTCCATACACGAGAAACATGTCCTTAGTCCTTTTCAGGTACTTCAGGATATTCTTGACCGCTGTCCAGTGTTCCATGCCGGGATTACTTTGGTACCTTCCTACCAAACTTACGGCAAGGTTTACATCAGGTCTGGTACACAGCATAGCATACATGATAGACCCTATGGCCGAGGCATAGGGGATGACACTTATCTTTTCTCTATCTTCTGCCGTGGTCGGGCATTGAGCCGTGCTCAATCTCGTACCTTGCAATACAGGCAAGAACCCCTTCTTTGACTGATCCATTTTGAACTTCTTCAATATCTTGTCAAGGTACGTACTCTGTGAAGGACCAATGAGGCGTCTCGATCTATCTCTATAGATCTTGATGCCTAATATATAAGCAGCTTCTCCAAGGTCCTTCATTGAAAAACACTTGTTCAAGCAGGCCTTTATGCTTTCCAAGAATTCTATATCATTTCCCATCAACAATATGTCATCCACATACAATATGAGAAATGCTACAGAGCTCCCACTCACTTTCTTGTAAATGCAGGCTTCTCCATAAGTCTGCGTAAACCCAAACGCTTTGATCATCTCATCAAAACGAATGTTCCAACTCCGAGATGCTTGCACCAGCCCATAAATCGAGCGTTGGAGCTTGCACACCTTGTCAGCATTCTTAGGATCGACAAAACCTTCCGGCTGCATCATATACAATTCTTCATTAAGGAAACCATTAAGGAAAGCCGTTTTTACGTCCATTTGCCATATCTCATAATCATAGAATGCGGCAACTTCTAACATGATTTGGACGGACTTCAGCTTCGCTACGGGTGAGAAAGTCTCATCGTAGTCAAGCCCTTGAACTTGTCAATAACCCTTAGCGACAAGCCGAGCTTTATGGATGGTCACATTACCATCCGCGTTTGTCTTCTTCTTAAAGATCCATTTATTTTCTATGGCTCGCTGATAAACGGGCAAGTCAGTCAAAGTACATACTTCATTTTCATACATGGATCCTATCTCAGATTTCATGGCTTCCAGCCATTTGTCGGAATCCGGGCCCGCCATCGCTTCTTCATAGTTTGAAGGTTCACCGTTGTCTAACAACATGATTTCCAAGACAGGGTTGCCATACCACTCTGGTGCGGAACGTGTCCTCGTGGACCTACGAAGTGTAGTAGCAACTTGATCTGAAGTTTCATGATCATCATCATTAACTTCCTCTCTAGTTGGTGCAAGCACCTCAGGAACATTTTCTTGAGCTGCGCCACGTACCGGTTCAAGAGGTAATACTTCATCAAGTTCTACTTTCCTCCCACTTATTTCTTTCGAGAGAAACTCTTTCTTTAGAAAGGACCCATTCTTGGCAACAAAGATCTTGCCTTCGGATCTGAGGTAGAAGGTATACCCAACAGTTTCTTTAGGCTATCAAATGAAGACGCATTTTTCCGACTTTGGTTCGAGCTTTTCAGGTTGAAGTTTCTTGACATAAGCATCGCATCCCCAAACTTTTAGAAACGACAGCTTAGGTTTCTTCCCAAACCATAATTCGTACGGTGTCGTCTCAACGGATTTCGACGGAGCCCTATTTAAAGTGAATGCGGCAGTCTCTAAAGAATAGCCCCAAAATGACAGCGGTAAATCGGTACGAGACATCATAGATCGCACCATATCCAATAGAGTGCGATTACGACATTCGGACACACCATTACGCTGAGGTGTTCTAGGCGGCGTGAGTTGTGAAACTATTCCACATTTTCTTAAGTGTGTGCCAAATTCGTGACTCAAGTATTCTTCCCCACGATCTGATCGCAAGAACTTGATTTTCTTGTCACGTTGATTCTCAACCTCACTCTGAAATTCCTTGAACTTTTCAAAGGTCTCAGACTTGTGTTTCATTAAGTAGACATACCCATATATACTCAAGTCATCAGTGAGGGTGAGAACATAACGATAGCCACCACGAGCCTCAACACTCATTGGACCGCACACATCAGTATGTATGGTTTCCAATAAGTTGGTTGCTCGCTCCATTGTTCCTGAGAACGGAGTCTTGGTCATTTTACCCATGAGGCATGGTTCGCACGTGTCAAATGATTTGTAATCAAGAGACTCTAAAAGTCCATCTGCATGGAGCTTCTTCATGCGTTTGACACCTATGTGACCAAGGCGGCAGTGCCACAAGTATGTGGGACTATCATTATCAACCTTACATCTTTTGGTATCCACACTATGAATATGTGTAGCATTACGCTCGAGATTCATTAAGAATAAACCATTCACCATCGGAGCATGACCATAAAACATATCTCTCATATAAATAGAACAACCATTATTCTCGAATTTAAATGAGTAGCCATCTCGAATTAAATGAGATCCTGATACAATGTTCATGCTCAAAGCTGGCACTAAATAACAATTATTGAGGTTTAAAACTAATCCCGTAGGTAAATGTAGAGGCAACGTGCCGATGGCGATCACATCGTTCTTGGAACCATTCCCGACGCGCATCGTCACCTCGTCCTTCGCCAGTCTCCGCTTATTCCGCAGCTCCTGCTTTGAGTTACAAATGTGAGCAGCCGCACCGGTATCAAATACCCAGGAGCTACTACGAGTACTTGTAAGGTACACATCAATTACTTGTATATCACATATACCTTTAGTGTTGCCGGCGTTCTTATCCGCTAAGTATTTGGGGCAGTTCCGCTTCCAGTGACCACTTCCCTTGCAATAAAAACACTCAGTTTCGGGCTTGGGTCCATTCTTTGGCTTCTTCCCGACAGCTTGCTTACTGGGCGCGGCAACTCCCTTGCCGTCCTTCTTGAAGTTCTTCTTACCCTTGCCTTTCTTGAACTTAGTGGTTTTATTCACCATCCACACTTGATGTTCCTTTTTGATTTCCCCCTCTGCTGATTTCAGCATTGAATATACCTTAGGAATGGTCTTTTCCATCCCCTGCATATTGAAGTTCATCACAGAGCTCTTGTAGCTTGGTGGAAGTGACTGAAGGATTCTGTCAATGACCGCGTCATCCGGGAGATTAACTCCCAGCTGAGTCAAGCGGTTATGCAACCCAGACATTTTGAGCTCACTGACAGAACTATTTTCCACCATCATACAGCTGAAGAACTTGTCGGAGACTTCATATCTCTCGACCCGGGCATGAGCTTGAAAAACCATTTTCAGCTCTTCCAACATCTCATATGCTCCGTGTCTCTCAAAACACTTTTGGAGCCCCGGTTCTAAGCTGTAAAGCATGCCGCACTGAATGAGGGAGTAATCATCAGCACGTGACTGTCAAGCGTTCATAACATCTTGGTTCTCTGGGACAGGTGCGTCACCTAGCGGTGCTTCTAGGACATAATCTTTCTTGGCAGCTATGAGGATAATCCTCAGGTTCTGGACCCAGTCTGTATAGTTGCTGCCATCGTCTTTCAGACATCCCTCTAGTCATCTAAGTGAAACATGATCCGAGTTAACTAGGCCGTGTCCGATCATCAGGTGAGACGGACTAGCCAACATCGGTGAACATCTTCATGTTGATCGTATCTTCTATACGACTCATGCTCGACCTTTCGGTCTTCCGTGTTCCGAGGCCATGTCTGTACATGCTAGGCTCGTCAAGTCAACCTAAGTGTATTGCGTGTGTAAATCTGGCTTACACCCATTATATTCAAATGTTAGAATCTATCACACCCGATCATCACATGGTGCTTCGAAACAACGAACCTTCGCAACGATGCACAGTTAGGGGGAACACTTTCTTGAAATTATTACGAGGGATCATCTTATTTAAGCTACCGTCGTTCTAAGCAAATAAGATGTAAAACATGATAAACATCACATGCAATCAAATAGTGACATGATATGGCCAATATCATTTGCTCCTTTTGATCTCCATCTTCGGGGCTCCATGATCATTGTTGTCACCGGCATGACACCATGATCTCCATCATCGTGTCTTCTTGAAGTTGTCTCGTCATCTGTACTTCTACTACTATGGCTAACGCTTTAGCAATAAAGTAAAGTAATTACATGATGTTTATGTTGACACGCAGGTCATAAATAAATAAAGACAACTCCTATGGCTCCTGCCAGTTGTCATACTCATCGACATGCAAGTCGTGATTCCTATTACAAGAACATGATCATCTCATACATCACATATATCATTCATCACATCCTTTGGCCATATCACATCACAAAACACTTGCTGCAAAAACAAGTTAGACGTCCTCTAATTGTTGTTGCAAGTTTTTACGTGGCTGCTATAGGTTTCTAGCAAGAACATTTCTTACCTACGCCAAAACCACAACGTGAATTGCCAATTTCTATTTACCCTTCATAAGGACCCTGTTCATCGAATCCGATCCGACTAAAGTGGGAGAGACAGACACCCGCCAGCCACCTTATGCAACTAGTGCATGTCAGTCGGTGGAACCAGTCTCACGTAAGCATACGTGTAAGGTCGGTCCAGGCCGCTTCATCCCACTATGCCGCCGAATCAAGATAAGACAAGTAATGGCAAGCAAATTGACAATATCGACGCCCACAACTGCTTTGTGTTCTACTCGTGCATAGTAACTACGCATAGACCTAGCTCATGATGCCACTGTTGGGGAACGTAGCAGAATTTCAAAATTTTCTACGCATCACCAAGATCAATATATGGAGTCATCTAGCAACGAGGGAGATAGGAGTGCATCTACATACCCTTGTAGATCGCGTGCGGAAGCGTTCAAGAGAACGGGGTTGATGGAGTCGTACTCGACGTGATTCAAATCACTGATGACCTAGTGCCGAACGGACGGCACCTCCGCGTTCAACACACATATGGTTAGGAAGACGTCTCCTCCTTCTTGATCCAGCAAGGGGGAAGGAGAGGTTGATGAAGATCCAGCGGCATGACGGCGCGGTGGTGGATGCAGCAGGATCCCGGCAGGGCTTCGCCAAGCGAAAGCGGGGAGGAGAGGTGTTACGGAGGGAGAGGGAGGCACCAAGAGCAAGGGGTGCGGCTGCCCTCCCTCCCCCCTCTTTATATAGGGGCTTTGGGGGGGGCGCCGGCCCTAGGGAGATGGATCTCCAAGGGGGCGGCGTCCAAGGGTGGCTTCCCCCAGGCCAAGTGGGGGGCGCCCCCACCCCTAGGGTTTCCCAATCATAGGCGTAGGGCAGGCCCAAGGGGGGGGGCGCACCAGCCCACTAGGGGCTGGTTCCCCACCTAATTCAGCCCATGGGGCCCTCCGGGATAGGTGGCCCCACCCGGTGGACCCCCCGGGGCCCTTCCGGTGGTCCCGGTACAATACCGGTAACCCCCGAAACCTTCCCGATGGCCAAAAATGGACTTCCCATATATAAATCTTTACCTCCAGACCATTCCGGAACTCCATTTGATGTCCGGGATCTCATACGGGACCCCGAAAAACTTTCGGGTTACTGCATACTAATATCTCTACAACCATAGCGTCACCGAACCTTAAGTGTGTAGACCCTACGGGTTCGGGAGACATGCAGACATGACCGAGATGCCTCTCCGGTCAATAACAAATAGCGGGATCTGGATACCCATGTTGGCTCCCACATGCTCCACGATGATCTCATCGGATGAACCACGATGTCGAGGATTCAATCAATCCGTATACAATTCCCTTTGTCAATCGGTACATTACTTGCCCGAGACTCGATCGTCGGTATCCCAATACCTAGTTCAATCTCGTTACCGTCAAGTCACTTTACTCGTGCCATAATGCATGATCCCGTGATCAACCACTTGGTCACATTGAGCTCATTATGGTGATGCATTGCCGAGTGGGCCCAGAGATACCTCTCCGTCATACGGAGTGACAAATCCCAGTCTCAATTCGTGCAAACCCAACAGACACTTTCGGAGATACCTGTAATGTACCTTTATAGTCACCCAGTTACGTTGTGACGTTTGGCACACCCAAGGCACTCCTACGGTATCTGGGAGTTGCACAATCTCATGGTCTAAGGAAATGATACTTGACATTCAGAAAAGCTACAGCAAACGAACTACACGATCTTTGAGCTAAGCTTAGGATTGGGTCTTGTCCATCACATCATTCTCCTAATGATGTGATCCCGTTATCAATGACATCCAATGTCCATAGTCAGGAAACCATGACTATCCTTTGATCAACGAGCTAGTCAACTAGAGGTTCACTAGGGACGTGTTGTGGTCTATGTATTCACACATGTATTACGATTTCCGGATAACACAATTATAACATGAACAATAGACAATTATCATGAACAAAGAAATATAATAATAACCATTTTATTATTTCCTCTAGGGCATATTTCCAACAATATCCTTTTTCTCATCAAGATAAGCATATTTAAGAGTATCAGGTAATGGTTTGAGCTCAAACATGGGATCACCCTTGGTTGGAGGAGGATCCCCTAGGATTTCAACAGGCAAATTGTGTTTCAGGATGGGTTCCTGTTTAAAGAATACTTCATCTATTTCCCTTCTTTCATTCATAAACATATCATTTTCATGGTCTAGCAAATACTGTTCTAAAGGATCACTATGAGGCACGATAATAGAAGCAAGACCAATAATTTCATCTTTACTAGGGAATTCCTCTTCACGGTGTTGTCTAGGAAATTTAGATAAATTAAACTCATGAGACATATCACCTAAACCAATAGTGACAACATCCTTTTCGCAATCTATCCTAGCATTAACTGTGTTCAAGAAGGGTCTACCAAATATAATGGGACAAAAGCTATCTTGTGGGGAACCAAGAACAAGAAAATCAGCAGGATATTTAGTTTTCCCACACAAGACTTCAACATCTCTAACAATTCCAATTGGTGAAATAGTATCTCTATTGGCAAGTTTAATCGTGACATCAATATCTTCTATCTCAGCAGGTGTAATATCATGCATAATTTCTTTGTATAAGTCATGAGGTATAGCACTAGCACTGGCACCCATATCACATAAGCCATGATAACAATGATCTCCTATTTTAACAGAAATAACAGGCATGCCTACCACGGGTCTATGTTTATCTTTAGTACAAGGTTTAGCAATTCTAGCAGTCTCATCATAGAAATGAATAACATGCCCATCAATATTATCAGAGAAGAGATCTTTAACACTAGCAATATTGGGTTCAACTTTAATTTGCTCAGGAGGTGTATAGGTTCTAATATTGCTTTTACGAACCACAGTTGAAGCTTTAGCATGATCTTTTATCCTAACAGGAAAAGGTGGTTTCTCAACATAACTAGTAGGAACAATAGGATCATTATAAATGACAGTCTTTTCTTCAACTTTAATAGGTGCAGCTACTTTTACTTCTATGGGAGGATGATATTTAAACCACTTCTCCCTAGGGAGATCAACATGAGTAGCAAAAGATTCACAGAAAGAAGCTACTATTTTAGAGTCAAGTCCATACTTAGTGCTAAATTGACGAAAAACATCGGTATCCATAAAAGATTTAACACAATCAAACTTAGGTGTCATACCTGACTTATTACCTTTGTCGAGGTCCCAATCTTCAGAGTTGCATTTAATTCTTTCCAATAAATCCCATTTGAATTCAATAGTCTTCATCATAAAAGAGCCAGCACAAGAAGTATCGAGCATGGTGCGATTGTTATCAGAAAGCCGAGCATATAAATTTTGAATAATTATTTCTCTTGGAAGCTCATGATTGGGGCATGAATAATATAACATTGATTTAAGCCTCCCCCAAGCTTGAGCGATGCTTTCTCCTTCGCGAGGCCAAAAATTATATATATAATCGCGATCACGATGAACAAGATGCATAGGATCAAACTTCTGATGAAATTCCAATTTCAATTGTTTGTAGTTCCATGATCCCATATCATCACATAGCCTATACCATGTCAATGCATCTCCCTTCAAAGATAAAGGGAAGACCTTATTCTTAATAACATCATCGGGCACACCTGCAAGCTTAAATAATCCACAAACTTCATCCACATATATTAGGTGCTCATCAGGATTCATTGTTCCGTCTCCTGCAAAAGGATTAGCTAGCGGTTTTTCTATCATACCCAAAGGAATCTCAAAGTAGTCATTTTCATTTTCAGTAGGTTAAATAGGTTGAGGAGCAACTCTTTGCTCTACTAGTCGGGGTGAAGATGCCCCGAACAAGCCCCTCAGAGGATTACTTTCCATAGTAACAAGTGACAGTAAATTTCAGCACACTATATAAGTTTTTCCTTACCAAATTTCACCTACCAAAGGCGCTCCACTCCCCGGCAATGGCGCCAGAAAAGAGTCTTGATGACCCACAAGTATAGGGGATCTATCGTAGTCCTTTCGATAAGTAAGAGTGAACCCAACGAGGAGCAGAAGGAAATGATAAGCGGTTTTCAGCAAGGTATTCTCTGCAAGCACTGAAATTATAGGTAACAGATAGTTTTGTGATACGATAATTTGTAACGAGCAACAAGTAAATAAAGTAAATAAAGTGAAGCAAGGTGGCCCAATCCTTTTTGTAGCAAAGGACAAGCCTGGACAAATTCTTATATAGATAAAAGCGCTCCCGAGGACACATGGGAATTATCGGCAAGCTAGGTTTCATCACGATCATATGATTCGCGTTTGGTACTTTGATAATTTGGTATGTGGGTGGACCGGTGCTTGGGTGCTGTCCTTACTTGGACAAGCATCCCACTTATGATTAACCTCTATTGCAAGCATCCGCAACTACAACAAAAGTATTAAGGTAAACCTAACCATAGAATGAAACATATTGATCCAAATCAGCCCCTTACGAAGCAACACATAAACTAGGGTTTAAGCTTCTGTCACTCTAGCAACCTAGCATCTACTTATTACTTCCCAATGCCTTCCTCTAGGCCCAAATAATGGTGAAGTTTCATGTAGTCAACGTTCACATAACACCACTAGAGGAGAGACAACATACATCTCATCAAAATATCGAACGAATACCAAATTCACATGACTACTAATAGCAAGACTTCTCCCATGTCCTCAGGAACAAACGTAACTACTCACAAAGCATATTCATGTTCATAATTAGAGGGGTATTAATATGCATATAGGATCTGAACATATGATCTTCCACTAAATAAACCAACTAGCATCAACTACAAGTAGTAATTAACACTACTAGCAACCCACATGTACCAATCCCAGACTTGGAGACAAGAATTGGATACAAGAGATGAACTAGGGTTTGAGAGGAGATGGTGCTGATGAAGATTTTGATGGACATTGACCCCCTCCTGATGAGAGGATCGTTGCTGATGATGATGGCGATGATTTCCCCCTCCCGGAGGGAAGTTTCCCCGGCAGAACAGCTCCGCCAGAGCCCTAGATTGGTTCTTCCAAGGTTCTGCCTCGTGGCGGCGGAGTCTCGTCCCGAAAGATTGATTATGATTTTTTTTCTCATCGAAAGACTCCATATAGCATAAGATGGGCATCGGAGGGCCACCAGGGGGCCCACGAGGCAGGGGGGGCGTGTCCAGGGGGTAGGTCGCACCCCCACCCTCGTGGGCAGGGGGTGGCCCCCCTTCGGAACTTCTTGTGCTCAGTATTTTTTATATATTCTGAAAATGACTTCCGTTAAGTTTCGGGACTTTTGGAGCTGTGCAGAATAGGTCTCTAATATTTGCTCCTTTTCCAGCCCAGAATCCCAGCTGCCGGCATTCTCCCTCTTTATGTAAACCTTGTAAAATAAGAGAGAATAGGCATAAGTATTGTGACATAATGTGTAATAACAGCCCATAATGCAATAAATATCGATATAAAGGCATGATGCAAAATGGACGTACAATGCCTTCTTACTCCTCCTAGGCCTCAGCGGCACGTCCTCATCGTCATCCGGAAGATCAATGACATGAGGAGGAGCTGCAAAGAGGAGTTAGTTGTTGGAATTCAGTCGGTCAACAAAATGGCTGAGGAAGCGAAGACAAGTTTGCAAAAATCATACCCGGGTTAGAATTAACCGTGTCTTCTATGCCTTCGTCATCATCCCTGTAGGCAGA
Organism: Triticum aestivum; assembly: GCF_018294505.1. Taxonomy (NCBI): domain Eukaryota; kingdom Viridiplantae; phylum Streptophyta; class Magnoliopsida; order Poales; family Poaceae; genus Triticum; species Triticum aestivum. The sequence continues at coordinate 608,745,876 of NC_057812.1, forward strand.
AGTCCCAGTAGTGGCAGCTCTGCAAGTTTCAAGATTCAATTAGACAAATGAGAAAGAGAGTCGACAGCATAAATCCTAGGTCGAAAAGTGGAGACAAGACACTTACGCAGAGCGACGGGGACGTCAATCTTGATCTTGGGCGGGGCCTTCCGAGGCTTCGCTTCTGTAATCTTTTGTTGCTTCGGGGCCTTCTCAGTCAGCACAGGAGAAGAGGATCGAGTGCGCTTGGAAGTTTGCCCGGTCGACCTAGCTACTTCTCCACGGAGACTCGCCGGGTCGTGCTTATGTTTGGAACGCTTTTCAGTGCGAGGCGGTGACTCTACTTCCTCAACGCTGCTCGAGTCTTTGCTTTTCTCCTCCTCTTCCCCTTCGTCAGATTGCCAATCCATGCTTTCACCTCCACTCGCCCCCCTTCCGGGCCCTGCTCTTGTTCTCCGTTAGGCATCAAGTACATCTCAATGAGAACCTGAAAGACAACAAGTGGAACAAATGTCAGCCGATTGGCAAAAAGCAATTACATGATAGATCAAAAACACTCAGAAGATAGAATTGGACCTTGTCTGGTTCATATGAGTTGTCGAGTGGAGGGATTCTCCTGGACCCCCTGGGGTTATCTTTGTTGCCAGTGATGCCCCTCAACCACTGCTCCACCGTATCCTCGTCTACTTCTTCTGGGTGGATCCGGGTGGTATCTTCGAGGCCCGAATACATCCACATCGGATGGTCGCGAGCTTGTAAGTGCATCTAGTGCCCCTTAGTGATTTTGGTGTATTGAAGACTTATAGGTTAAGGGACTAATGCGTTTGTGAGTGTACACAGGTCAATAAGTCTATGAGGAGTTTGATATTTACAGAGAAAGTCGACCCCTAAAAATGAAGTTCTTTGACTGAAGACTTTGGATCTCTGAAGACTTTCTGAAGACTTTGAAAGTGAAGAAATTGGTGTGACCTTGAAGACTTGGTATTCGTTCGAGGAACATGAAGCATGAAGACTTTTGTTTTCGTAGTTTCATTTTCTCTTTCTTGAGTCATAGGAAACACTGTACTGTTAAAGGGGGTCGAGGAAATACTAAGGGAATTTCCACGTGATGCTCAACTCAAAATCCTACACCTACCAATCCCTTCAAGTGAAGCCATTGGAAATCTCATACAGTTCAGTCAATTTCTTCAGTGACAGAGACGAAGTTCTTCTGGTCTCTGAGGAATTTGTCCTGACTGAGGAGTTAGGAATGCGCCAGTGCAGATTGCCTACACAATGAGGAACATGATAGCCCTGAGGATTTTGCTACTCAAAATTCCAACCATTGTTGTGCTATGCGCCAGCTGTCCCAAAATATCTATCCACCTAACGGTCATATCATTGAAGGGCATTTATGTCTTATCATGTCGGGCTGCTCCCTAGGCTATAAATAGCCACCCCCTACAACCACCAGCTGGTTGGCTGCTCCGAGAGAAACTGACACTTGTCATTTGAGAGCAACCCATCCTCCGAGGACTTTGAGCGAAAATCATCAAGTGAGGAAAAACCCAAAACCCAAACACCTACAAACCCCAAGTGATTGAGCATCACTGAAGAGATTGATCCTACGTGGATCCGACGCTTGTTACCTTTGAAGACTGTGCTTCTTCCAGACGATTAGGCGTCATGGTCTAGAGCATCCAAGAGGAATTGTGGATCGCCGAGTGACCAAGTTTGTGAAGGTTTGGAAGTCGCCTGAAGACTTACCACGAGTGATTGGACGAGGTCTGTGTGACCTTAGTTCAAGGAGAATACGGTGAGGACTGGGTGTCCTGAGCTGCGTGTTCAGGATTGAGTGTCCGAGACTGTGTGTCCTCGAGTTTAAATACTCAGCCGCTTCAACCAGACGTACAACTGAGACAGCAGTTGGAATTGGTCTACCAAATCATTGTCTTCACCAAGCATACTGGTTCCATTTCCTCAACTCTTTCATTTCCTCATAATTGTGTTGTGTACTTGTTCATATCTGTGTTTGAAGACTTTGACTGAAGACTTTCTCAATTTCCTCAGTTCAATTTCTTCAGTCTATTTGTCTTCATCTTGTGTTATCCTGTGCTTACGCTTCTATACTCTGTGCCTGTCTTCATTTCATCATGATGACTATGCTTGTATTCTGTTATGTTTACTTTTGAGTACTCATTCCGCTGCTAGTAGTTCTTCACTAAGGAATTTCCTCACTGGCAAATTCCTCAGTGAAGAATTTGACAAATCGCCTATTCACCCCCCCTCTAGTCGATATAACGCACTTTCAATTGGTATCAGAGCAAGGTACTCCCTTGTTCTATGTGATTTTGGTTTAACCGCCTGGAGTTCTATGTCGATCGTAGGTATGATCAAGGTCTCTGTTGGGTGTCCTACCTTCGATGGGACGGACTACCCCTACTGGAAGAATAAGATGCGAATGCATCTTGAAGCAATTGATAATGATCTCTGGTATGTTGTGGAAATGGTGTTCCCTCAGTCACACCTTCTCTGAATGCTGCTGATGTGAAGAGATTCAAGCAACTTAACTCTCAAGCAAAGAATATCATATGTGGCCATCTGAGCAAAGGACAATATGGCAGAGTGAGTGCTTTGGAGACAGCGAAGCTTATCTGGGACATGTTGTCCAAAGTGAATGAAGGAGTCTCAACTCAGCGTGACTCTCGAGTTGATGTTCTTCGCAATCTCTTCAACCGCTTCAAAATACTCGACAATGAAAATGTTCAACAAACCTTCGATCGCCTCACTGACATCTCAAATGAGCTTCAAGCACTTGGTGCCACTGACATCACCGACCATGAGGTGGTGAAGAAATTGCTGAGATTGCTTGATTCCTCATTTGACACTCTGGCATTGATGATACAAGAACGTGCTGATTACAAGTCACTTGATCCCGCTGATATTCTCGAAAGGCTAAATACTCATGAGTTCCAACTTGCTGAAAAGAGAGATCTCTATGGTTCAAGCTATGGCAGAACATGTGCACTGAAGGCCAAGGCAGTATCTGAGTCCGAAGATGAAGACTCTGGTAGCAGCCTTGGTGATTCTGAAGAACTGAGCCATGATCTGGCTCTTCTTGTGAAGAAGTTCCAAAAGTTCTCAAGACGTGGTCGCCTTGGAAGATCCTCAAGGAGCAATGATTCCTCATCCAGTGACTACAAGAAGAGGCTCTGTCACAAATGCAAGAAACCTGGACATTTCATTCAAGATTGTCCTCATTGGGAAAAGGAATCAAAGAAGAAGAAATACAAGGATTATAGTTCTGATGATGCGAAGAAAAAGAAGAAATCCACAAAATCCTCAAAGCCTTCATATCACAAGAAGAGTAGCTCCAAGAAGGCCAGGGCATTCATTGGCAAGGAAATGGACTCTGAGGTTGAATCTGAAGAAAATGAGGAAGAGGAGTCATCCGAGGAGTCCGAATCCGGAGTGGTGAGCCTTGCTCTCGCTACTGCATTCGTCGGCAAGTCTATCTTCAACACTGAAGAAAATGACCTCACCAACAAGGCTGATGAAAGGAATGATGACTACGCTCCCACCTATTGCTTCATGGCAAAGGGTGCCAAGGTACTCAAATATACCTCATCTGAATCAAGTGAGAATGAATCTGATGAAAACCTTAAGCCCAACTATTCTAAACTTGCTAAGATTGCTATAAAACAACAAAGGGATTTACAAAAGGTTCAAAACATGCTAGACAAAGTGATGATATGTTGGGTGAAGAAATGGATCGCACTGAAACTTTGACTGAAAATCTTCAGAGACTTTAGTCCAAGCTTGACAAACTTCAAAGTCATCATAAGACTCTCTTATCGGATCATGAGAAGCTTTCTTATGAATTTCTTCAAAGAAAGGAAGACCTTGAGAAGCTAAGAGTGAGTTATGAAGATCTTCAGAAGGAGCGCGATTCATTACTTGCTCAACATATCAGCGCATCTCAGGACGAATTTGTTCCTCCATGCTTGAAGTGCATTGAACGTCAATCTACTAATTCTTCACCTGAATGTTCAAATGTTGCTAATGTTTCAAATTCTTCACATGCCTCTGCTATCACTAATTCCTTATCTGAGGACATTGCTAGTATCACTGACGATGTAGGCCTGAAGGAATTATACACGACAGGCATGTACAAAAGCCTCAAAGGGCATCAGGCTCTTTGTGATGTGCTTAAAAAGCAGATCCTCAATAGGAACCCTAGGAAAGAGAGTATTGCCTTTGAGAGGAAAGTCAATGCTGATGGTACATATTGGAAGCCTGAGCAGTACCCCAAAACTACATGGGTTTCTGCAAAGGGACCTCCAGTTGATCCATCTAACTTATCTAGATTTGCATGTGAATCTCCTCATTCTGATGATGAGTCAATTGACTCCAACTATAAACTGTTCAAAAATCAGAATGGTGAAGTATTTGCTAGATATGTTGGCACTAACTGCAGGAACGGCTCCCCTATGAAGAAAATCTGGGTTCCCAAAAGATGCCTTGAAAATCTTCAGGTGAATGTCATCATGACGTCACCTGTGAAGAATACGAACCCCAGATCAAATTCTTCATATGGACCAAACTTCTCACATGGATCATATTCCTCATATGGATCAAAGTTGTTACGAACATCATCGTGCTAACCCGTCTGTTTCGCAGGGAAGATCTAAGGATTATGGATATGTGCATTATTCTTCAAATCATTATGTCCATAAGTCTTCGAAGAATTTCTCTGCTTACTCTTATGCTTATTCTAACCCCTCTTATGTGAAACGAAATGGACTGGCTTCTATGCCATCCTTCTCGTATGGAGCTCGCAAAATGATGAACTCTTTGCCACCCCTTCAGATGTGGGTGGTGAAGAAAAAGAACTAATCTCTTCTGCAGGGTCAGGTCTCCAAACGTACGTAATCGTCTGAAGAATTTGCTGGAGACCTGAGCATGCCTGATAGGACGCAGGCTAATCATGAAGAAATGAACTTTGATTTCTCACGTCCTCATATTGCTTTATCTGTTCTTTTGCTTGATGAAATTGATCTGTTGAATTGATGTCATATTCTTCACTGATGAAGTATATGAGTTTGTAAGCTGCACTAATTCATCTGCAGGATGATCAACCCAAAGCCACTGAATGGGTCCTCGATAGTGGATGTACAAATCACATGACTGGTGACAAGAATCTATTGATGGATGCTCCATTATCTCCATCGCATCTGAAGCATATCATGTTTGCTGACAAAGGCAAAAGTCGGGTATTGGGTCTAGGTAAGGTTGCGATCACTAAGGATCGACACATGGACAAAGTCATGCTTGTTGAGTCGTTAGGATACAACCTTATGTCTGTCTCAATGCTTTGTGATCTTGATATGGTTGTTGTCTTTGGCAAGTACCATTGTGTTGTGGTTATGGAAGCTGACAATTCCAAAGTCTTCGAAGGCTTTAGGAGAGGAGACCTGTATATTGTTGATTTCTCTACAGGACCACAACCAGCCGTGTGCTTACTTCCAAAAGCTTCAGAAGGCTGGCTCTGGCATCGACGACTTGGTCATGCAGGCATGAGGAATTTGCACACGCTTGCGAAGAAGAAGCATGTCATTGGCATCGAAAATGTCAAATTCCTCAAGGATCACCTATGCAGAGCCTATGAAGCTAGGAAGATGACGAAGGCCAAGCATCCAGCAAAGACTATCATGACCACCACTCGCCCATTTGAATTGCTTCACATGGATCTCTTTGGTCCTAATCATTATTCTGCTATTTCAAATGAAGCATCTTAATATGGCTTTGTTATTGTTGATGATTATTCTCGCTACACATGGGTACACCTTGTTACTTACAAACATGAAGTGCAGGAAGTCTTCAAATGATTTTCCTCGGGGGCTTCAACCAACTTTGGTGTGAAGATCAAGCACATCAGAAGTGACAATGGCACTGAGTACAAGAATTCTGGTCTCGATGACTATCTTGATGAACTTGGTATTACTCAAGAGTTATCTCCTCCTTATACTCCTTAGCAGAACGGCATCGTGGAGCGTAAGAACAGGACTCTTGCTGAGATGGCTCGCACTATGCTTGATGAATACAAAACACCTCGTCAGTTCTGGACTGAGGCAATTGATACTGCATGCCACATCATCACAGAGTATATCTTCACAAATTCTTCAAGAAAACTGCCTATGAACTCCTCACTGATAAGAAACCCAATGTAAGTTATTTCAAAGTCTTCGGTGCTAAATGTTGGATTAGAGATCCTCGTCACAACTCAAAATTTGCACCGAAAGCACATGAAGGTTTTATGCTTGGTTACGGAAAGGACTCGCACACCTACAGAGTCTTTAACAACGTTCTTCACAAGGTTGTTGAAACTGTAGATGTGCGGTTCGATGAAACTAATGGCTCGCAAAGAGAGCACCTACCTACTGTGATAGATGAACCAGTACCTGAGGAAACTATCAAGTTCAAGGCTACTGAGGATGTCATTCCCACTGAAGAATCTACTGAAGAATTTATTCCAGAACATGAAGAACGTCGAGCTAATGCACCTGAAGAAAATGCTGATCAAATTCTTCAACGACAACCAGCTCATCCTCGCATTGCAAAAGAAGTGCAAGTTGAAAAGATCATCAATGACATCAAAGCGCCAAGTCCTCTCACACGCTAAAAAGCTTCACATTTGTCTAACTTTTGTGGGCACTATGCTTTTGTCTCTATTATAGAGCCCACTAAGGTAGATGAAGCATTTTTGGAGCCTGAGTGGATTCAGGCCATGCAAGAAGAATTGCATCAGTTCGAGCTCAACAATGTCTGGGAACTGGTCAAACGTCCAGATCCTCGCAAGCACAATATCATCGGCACAAAGTGGATCTACCGCAACAAGCAAGATGAAAATGGCCTTTTGGTGAGGACTAAGGCACGACTTGTAGCTCAAGGCTACACACATGTTGAAGGAATTGATCTCGATGAAACTTTTGCACTTGTTGCTAGGCTTGAGGCTATTCGCATATTACTTGCTTATGCTAAACATCATGATATCATTTTATATCAAATGGATGTGAAAAGTGCATTCCTCAATGATAAGCTTGAGGAAGAAGTATATTTTGCTCAACCCCAGGTTTTGAAGATCCAAAGAATCCTGACAAAGTCTTCAGACTCAACAAGGCCCTTTATGGCCTCAAGCAGGCCCCACGGGCGTGGTATGATACTTTGAAGGAATTCCTCATGACGAAAGGCTTCAAACCCGGTTCACTCGACCCTACTCTTTTCACTAAATCATGATGGTGAATTGTTTGTGTGCCAAATATATGTTGATGATATTATCTTTGGTTGTACTGACCAATGTTATAGTGATGAATTTGCCTATATGATGAGTGAAGAATATCAAATATCTATGATGGGAGAGTTGAAATTCTTCTTAGGTCTTCAAATTCATCAACAACGCAACGGTATATTCATATCTCAGGGGAAATACCTCAAGGATGTACTGAGGAAATTCGGCATGCAAGATTGCAAAGGCGTCAAAATTCCTATGCCCACAAATGGCCATCTGTGCACTGATGAAAATGGTATTGACTTTGATCATAAGGTATACCACTCCATGATTGGTTCTTTATTGTACTTATGTGCATCTAGGCCAGATATAATGCTTAGTGTTTGCATGTGTGCCCGATTTCAAGCTGCACCGAAGGAATCACACCATAAGGCTGTGAAACATATTCTTCGATATCTAGCTCACACACCCACACTTGGATTATGTTACCCCAAGGGCTCGACTTTTGATCTCATTGGATATTCTGACTTTGACTATGCTGGTGATCATGTGGACCGCAAGTTAACATCTGGTACATATCATTTCCTCGGACGATCTTTGGTCTGTTGGTCCTCAAAGATACAGAACTGCGTATCACTATCTACTGCTGAAGCTGAGTACATTGCCGCTGGTTCTTGCTGTGCTCAATTACTATGGATGAAGCAAACTCTCAAGGACTACGGCGTCAACATGAAGAATGTGCCTCTCTTCTGTGACAATGAGAGTGTCATCAAGATTGCTCACAACCCAGTTCACCACTCGAAGACAAAGCACATTCAGATTCGTCATCATTTTCTTCGTGATCATGTGTTTAAGGGCGACATTTCTATTAAGCATGTGAAGACTGAAGAACAGCTAGCCGATATCTTCACAAAGCCCTTGGATGAGAAGAGATTTAGCAAGTTGCGGTGTGAGCTAAATATCCTAGAATCTTCGAATGTTCTTTGAAAAGGACACTCATCCTAACACTTATGCAAAATTGATGACTTAGGTGTGCAACACATGAAGAAACGTTTTTATTCAATCAATGAAGAATAACACTCTTAGTGTGAAGAAATTAACGAAGAATTTGATTCTCAGAACCCTACGATAATTGTACGCGGTGTCTGAAATCATCATTCTTATACGGTGGGTTACGCCACCACCAAAAGATGAAATTCCTCAATTATTCATATTCTTCAACTTTGCATTGTCTTCACTACTTCTGTCATTTTTCTTCATTGGCTATACAAATATATAAGTTTATGTCCTCTACAGCATTCACTTATTGCTAATTTTTCAAGTTGGTTTTTCTGCTAAGTGAATGTGATCGGACCCTTCCCCCTCTATGCTATACTCAATCTAATCTATTCACAAATTCTTCATGTGCGTTCTATTTGAAACTCATTCAAAATCTTCACTGTGTCCTAGTCAGCTGAAGAAATTGCGAACTGAACTTTAAAATCTATCTTATCAAAATTTTCGGATTTGCCGCTCAAACCGTTCCGCACCCCACGTTACACTTATCAACTCACCCACGATCGCACACAATCTCCACCTCTCAGTACGTGGGTGACACATGTCAAGCGAATGAGAAGGGTCAGGGGCACGTTCGTCCAATTTCTTCGGGCAAGCAGTTTTTCACCGTGGCTATAAATACCCCTCCTTCCCTTCCTCACTTCTTTTACTCCGCTGGATCTCTCTCTCCAGCTCGAGCATATGAAACCCTAGCGCCGCCGCTACTTCATCGCTGCCGGTGAGGAAGAGCTTCACTGCCTCGACCTCGTCGCCGACGTACTCGTGCCGACCGTGGAAATCTTCACTCCGCCGCCGCTGTAGCCGTCTTCCTCCGCCAAGTTAGGGCGTGGAAGATCTACACAGATGAACTTCACATCTCCTTACTCCAGTTCGTCGTGTTCTTAGTCCAGGGTAATTAAAAGTTACTTTTACTACCCTCGTTGATTCGAATGATTATCTTCAAAATCTTCAAAGGTGTTTTTCTTCATAGTTTCACACACTAAACACCTCACAAGTCATCTGTTCTTGATTCGTTTCTCTAATCATCATTTTTCTTCAAGATTCCTCAATTGTGTGGATCTTTGATCTATACAACTCTGAAACCTAAGACAAAGAACGTTTAGTGAAATTCTTCAAGACTCACCTGGTCAAATTCCTCAAACTTGTTCTTTTGAAAAACCCTCTGAGAATGCATATGACCTCTCCAAATTCCTCGCAACTATACTCTGTTCACAGGTACACATGTCAGTTGCTGAATCACTAGGTTCTCATCAACTTAACTCATTTGCAGCGTTCCTCGTAGAAAAGTTGCATACTTCTTTAGAGAATTCAATTGTTCAAATTCCTCAACTGAAGAAAATGGCTGACGGTAAGAAGCCACAGAAGGGAGGAAAGAGGCCTGAGGTAAATACAGTGTTTGACATCCCTGATGAAATATATGTTGGGTACTGCACGCCTACTGAGGAAACCAAGAATGAGCGCAAGGTGCGCATTCAGAAAATAGAAAGGAGATGGGCAAGAGAGTGGAGGGAGTACAGGTATGTAACTCCTAAGTATATGAAGAAATTCGCACTCAATCCTCCATGCCCAAGAGCTCCATTGGCACCTGGCCAAATTGCTGATCCCACCAGCCTCAAGCGCGGTGAGGACTATCCTGATGAATGGGCCAAGCGCCAAGCCAAGTTGGCTAAGCAAGCCAAAGAAGCAGTGAGGAAATTCAATGAACACTCAGCTGCTGCTGCTGCCTCTGCTGAGGCCTTTGCTGTCAAGCCAAAGAAGGCTATGTCAAAGAAGCCTGCGCGCAAGCCAAGTGCTTCACCAACAATGCCCTCAAGGCCAAGTTCCTCAGCAATGCCCTCACGGTCTGAATCCTCAAAGCCCTCACGGCCAATTCCTCATGTTGCTCCTGTTCCTCCAAAGTCCTCAGCTCCTCCGCCTAAGCCCTCAGCTGTTCCGACTAAATCCTCAGCACACGTGCATCTCACCTCGTGCCAAAGGACTGCAGGCATCTCCATTGCCTCAGGTGTCTCAGCTGGTTGCTCAGCTGCACCAAGTTCCTCAGCTGGCCCCTCACTGCTGAAGACAAAGGCCACTGCTGGACAAGGTCCTCGCCCAAGTCCTCAAAAGAAACAAGTCGCTTTCCAAGTACCGTCTGAAGAAGACGAAGCTGATGATGATGAACTTGCAGAAATCATCAGAGACAGGCAAGTCAGGGCCGGTAGAGCCAAAGGATCAGAGGTGCCACTGCTTTTGGATCCCAAGTTGATCCTCGACTACATTGATGTCTGGCACAAGGACCCCAACACTCCCATGCCTGACTTCAAGCTGACTCCTGGCCAAAGTCACATGCTGACCCACTTCATTCAAGAAGAAAAGTGGAAATTTGAGAAGGCCGGGCAGATCGAGAAAGCGCAGTACAAGAAAGAGCGCTATCTGAAGAAAAACATTGTCTCTATGACAACTGAAGAACTTCTCACTATTCAGACTGAGATCAAGAAACTCAGTGATGACTTTGACGCATATCGCGCTGATTGTCTTAGAGCCAAGGTTCGTTTTGTGAAACTTGCAGATAACTTCACTTCCAATGTTGCAGCCCCAACGCAATAGGAAATTCCTCGGGATGAAGCATATGCTCAGCCTACTGAAGAAAATGCCAGCACCGCTGATGACAATCGGGCTGCTGAAGAAAATGTGAGTTCCAGGGCTGATGACTGCATTCCAGCCACTAAAGAAATTGCCAGGGCACCCACTAGTGGTGCGCCTGAAGAAACTGAAGAACTCAGGGCAACTGCATCAGTTGTGCCTGAAGAGCATCAACCAGATTCCTCAGCTACTCCTGCACCAACTTCAACTCCAATCCTTCCATCTGCATCAGATGTGAAGAAGACCAAGTCTACAGAGTGTGCTGCTGTGAAGAAAAGGAAAGCATCAGTTGCTTCAGATTCTTCAGCTCCGAAGAAAATGAAGCCTATGACAAGTTCATTTGCAAATCCCATTGATACTGTTCCCATCTCAACCAGGCCATCAAAGGACCTTGTTCCTTTTGGTGAAGAATACGAGATCCCTAGCGGATCTGATGAACAAAGTCATTCTACTGCTTTGTCAGAGCAGATTGATGAAGAAATTAAAGTGGATGCGATCCCTTCAACACCTATCATCTCCTTGCCTATGCCTCAGTTCACAGCTGAAGAGGCTGGCATCGAAGAAATGGAAGATGAAGATGTGGACCTTGGCTGCTCCACACCTGTAATCAGTGATGAATTCTGGGAAAGCCAGCATCCAAACTCTCCAATGTTCACCCCTCTACAACAAATTCCTCAGTCCCCCACACAAACTGTACAAATGGGCTCTGAAGAAACTCATCCCACTGCATCTGTCCATGAGGAAATTCCAGCCACTAGCGCTGAAGAAACTGCTGCTGCTGAACAACCAACGACACAGACTGCCAATGTGGAGGAACCAAAAATTCCTCAGCCTGAAGAACCTGCGATTGAGATTCCTGATGTCGTGATGCAACTCACTGACACTCCTCTGCCGAAGCCAAAGGATCCATTCTCATGCAAGCAAAAGTTCAAGGCTGATGATTTCTTTGGTGAGCACGTATTCTTCGAAGATTACAACCCATATAACTCTGCTCGCATTAGGAAGAGGCGTTTCTGGACTGCTAGTCAAGCAAATTTCTATTCTTTAGTGACGTTCAACAAGGAGAAGATCTTCTACCATGAGCATATTCCTCACGTGGCTATGGAATCTCTGTCGTGCTTCGCACCAGTCCTCAGTGTTCTTCACAATGCTGGACTGCTAAACTTTTGCTCTGACATCTGCGATTGGAATGAAGAACTGATTCTTCAATTCTATGAAACACTGCACATCACGAGAGATGCTGAAGATGTGAATTCATGGGTGCTGGACTGGATGTCTGAAAACACTCACTACACTGCACCAGCCTCTGAATTGCTGTGTGCTCTACCACTCAGTCCTCCCCTTGAAGAAGCTCGCTGCATCTACAGTGAACCTGAGCTCACACATCATTACATGCAGGTGCTGATGAAACCTTTGAAGCCAGGTCAAGCACCAAGAACCAAATTCCTCGTGAAGGAATTGTTGTACGTGCCCAGAACTCTCTATCGTATTCTTACGAGGACAATCAGTCCTATCAAAGGCCATGAGTCATCTGATGAGGAAATTGTTGGCATCATGAAGAATCTGGTATTCAACATCGTTCATGGCATTCCTGTCAATTATCACAATTTCTTCATGAGGACTATGGCAAATGTTGCACTGTCTCCGTTTGAGCTGATGCCTTATGCACCTTGGATTATGAGATTCCTCCGGACAAGGTCTTCACTCAACTACAAAGCTGATTTCCAGAATCACCTCAGCTACTTGACCCTAATTGAAGTCCTCAAGCAGACATATTCCTTAGTTGATGGAAAGGGAAAGGCACCAGCTGTAATAGATGAAGGCATTCGTCCATTGGATGGTCAGTTTCGCAAAGCTGCATCTTATTCCACCAATGATGACTCTGCCACACATGACTCTGCCAATGCACCCAAGTCCACTCCTCAAGACACTGCTCCGCGCGTGATGACTGACCGTGAACTTCTGCTTAGTCTTCACCATAAGGTGGGTGGAAATCACAAATGGGTTAAGTGTCAGTTTGGTTCACTTCTTCACAACATGACTGCCACACACAATGCAGTGAAGCAAAACCACTACTACCTCCATCAAGTCTTTGGTCGCACCTGGGCAATCCTGTCACATCTGTATGGTGAAGAAGATCTGAAGAAAATGGGTATCAAAGAAGATTTTGACTGGTCTGCACCTCCACCGAAGAAATTCAAGAAGGTCAAGGTTCCTTCTCTGGTGGCCAGCTCATATTCTTCATCGCGCGACACTGATGAAAATGAAGACTTGGACGACACTGCGGCAGGCACTACTACGACAAACGACCCCAACAACGCTGGCGCTCCTTCATCAACTTGATATTCTTTAAGGGCGTTAGTCCTCATATTCGATCCTTTTGGTCATTTGATGACAAAGAGGGAGAATTTTGAGTTAGTCTTCAAGCGGGTCTTTCTATATGGGCGTTTTTTTGTTAAGTTACAACTCTCGTTCTTTTGAGACTTTATGATCGAGTTGTAAACTTAAACCTGGTGGTGCTCTGATACTTTTGATATGTTTTGTTGCATGCTTATTCCTGATATATGCTAATGCACGCATGCTGAATTACATCAGTCACCCTATTTCATCATGCATTTCAAATTCTTCATTGTGATATGTCAAATGCGTGTATGAATTACAAGATATAGGGGGAGATCTCCATGATTCAACTCTTCAAGTGTGCATTGCTTCAAAAGCAAATTCCTCACTATGCACATCTTCAGGGGGAGTTCTTCTATATCTTGCAATCAAATTCCTCAATATCAGCAGTTACACTTCATATGTTTATCCCCGTTGAAAACTTAACCTATATTGTCATCAATCACCAAAAAGGGGGAGATTGTAAGTGCATCTAGTGCCCCTTAGTGATTTTGGTGTATTGAAGACTTATAGGTTAAGGGACTAATGCATTTGTGAGTGTACACAGGTCTATAAGTCTATGAGGAGTTTGATATTTACAGAGAAAGTCGACCCCTAAAATTGAAGTTCTTCGACTGAAGACTTTGGATCTCTAAAGACTTTCTGAAGACTTTGAAAGTGAAGAAATTGGTGTGACCTTGAAGACTTGGTATTCGTTCGAGGAACATTAAGCGTGAAGACTTTTGTTTTCGTAGTTTCATTTTCTCTTTCTTGAGTCATAGGAAACACCGTATTGTTAAAGGGGGTCGAGGAAATACTAAGGAAAATTTCCACGTGATGCTCAACTCAAAATCCTACACCTACCAATCCCTTCGAGTGAAGCCATTGGAAATCTCATATAGTTCAGTCAATTTCTTCAGTGATAGAGACGAAGTTCTTCTAGTCTCTGAGGAATTTGTCCTGACTGAGGAGTTAGGAATTCGCCAGTGCGGATTGCCTACACAGTGAGGAACATGATAGCCCTGAGGATTTTGCTACTCAAAATTCTGACCGTTGTTGTGCTATGCGCCAGCTGTCCCAAAATATCTATCCACCTAACGGTCATATCATTGAAGGGCATTTATGTCTTATCATGTCAGGCTGCTCCCTAGGCTATAAATAGCTGCCCCCTACAACCACTAGCTGGTTTGCTGCTCCGAGAGAAACTGACACTTGTCATTTGAGAGCAACCCATCCTCCGAGGACTTTGAGCGAAAATCATCAAGTGAGGAAAAACCCAAACCCCAAACACCTACAAACCCCAAGTGATTGAGCATCACTGAAGAGATTGATCCTGCGTGGATCCGACGCTTGTTACCTTTGAAGACTGTGCTTCTTCCAGACGGTTAGGCATCATGGTCTAGAGCATCCAAGAGGAATTGTGGATCGCCGAGTGACCAAGTTTGTGAAGGTTTGGAAGTTGCCTGAAGACTTACCACGAGTGATTGGACGAGGTTTGTGTGACCTTATGTCAAGGAGAATATGGTGATGACTGGGTGTCCTGAGCTGTGTGTTCACGACTGGGTGTCCGGGACTGTGTGTCCTTGAGTTTAAATACTCAGACGCTCCAACCAGACGTACAACTGAGACAGCAGTTGGAACTGGTCTACCAAATCATTGTCTTCACCAAGCATACTGGTTCCATTTCCTCAACTCTTTAATTTCCTGATAATTGTGTTGTGTACTTGTCCATATCTGTGTTTGAAGACTTTGACTGAAGACTTTCTCAATTTCCTTAGTTCAATTTCTTCAGTCTGTTTGTCTTCATCCTTTGTTATCCTGTGCTTACGCTTCTGTACTCCCTGCATGTCTTCATTTCATCATGATGACTATGCTTGTATTCTGTTATGTTTACTTTTGAGTACTCATTCCGCTGCTAGTAGTTCTTTGCTAATGAATTTCCTCACCGGCAAATTCCTCAGTGAAGAATTTCATAAAAATCGCCTATTCACCCCCCTCTAGTCGATATAACACACTTTCAGAGCTTGAAGTGGCTGAATGCGTCGTCTGAGGAAGACCTCCAGCAGATCCATGCGAGTCACACCATCACGAATGAGCTGGACCACTCGCTCGACCAGCACTGTCATTGTCATATCACGGGTTCTGGCAAAACCCTTAAGGTTCGAACACTGGGGTGCGTGCAAAGATCTCCCCCCTATCGATCCGCGTCCTAACTTAGCCTAGATCTCACGAACTAACTCGACAAACTCGCAACACAAAGGACACAAGATTTATACTAGTTCAGGCCAACGTTGTGGTGTGATACCCTACTCCAGTGTGGTGCTGGTGGATTGCCTCTTGGGTTGAGGATGAGCAGTACAAGGGGAAGAACAGCCTCTTGAGGTTGAGATGTTCTCGTGCTTGGTGCACTTGTGTGGCTGGGGATGACCTTGATGATCTGTATCTCTGCCTATGGTGGTGGCTAGTGCTATTTATAGAGGCCCTGGTCCTCTCCCCAAATATTGAGCGGGAAGGAAGCCAACAACGACCAATTTGAAAGGGGGCAGCTAGTACAAGCTATCCTGACAAAAGGTGGTCTTCTCCTGCCAAAGGTTCTGGTGGTGATGCCGTCCTGGTCTCCATGGTGACCTTCGTCCTTCCAGTCTTGGTCTTGTTGCACCAATATGGAAACCTTTGCTTGATGCCTCGGTACTCCGCGCCTGCGCTTGCCCCCTTAGCACCAAAGAGGAAACAAGGACGTTGCGCGCGCTGGCGCCTGCCTGGCGCCCGCCTGGTCTCGATCGTCATGGCTTATGTCACGAGAACATCACGAGGTTTGCCCGACCTTGAACTCTCTGTGCCTCACGAGCCAGCCTCGCGAGGCCGCTCCTGAGGAGGTCTTGTGTCGTTTGCCTCGCGAGGCTTGGCCCCTCACGAGGGTCTTGATTCCTTGTTGGTGAAGATGGGCCATACAGGCCTGCCAGCAAAGCCACGCCGTGGGCCGTAGGCAGGCAAGTCTGGGGACCCCTGTTCCTAGAACGCCGACAGTAGCCCTCGGGCCCAAGGCACGCTCGGGCTTGGCTTCGAGGCAAAGCCAAGGGTCAAGTGCGGAGCGCTGCGGGCCCCTATAGCCTGCGGCCTCGGTCGACGCATGGCGGTTGATTGGACGTGGGCGTCTCCGCTTCCCCACGCTGCCTCGGCAACTGCCCGACGTGGCAAGTCCTTGCGATATGCAAGGAAAATCATCATTACCTGTGATTGTGGGGGGTGCTAGTTGGCCTTCTCCTGGTATAAATGGGAGGGGGCCGAGCCCCCGTCGCCCATCTCTCCTCTGCCTCTTCCGCTTCTTCTCCTTCCTTGCTCCTCTCCCGTCACCGGTGGTGCCGTCAAGGAGGTACACCGCCGCGGAGAAGGGGAAGGCCCCTCACGAGGACCCGGCTCTCCGGTGCCCAAGCGTTGACGCGGCCGTCCCCGCAACCCCCGCCACAGCTCCGCGCGGCCGCGGTGGTGCCGCTTCGCGGGGCAGGGGTCGCTCCGGTTGTGTTGGTCCCGTCGATGAGGGGAGGCGCGCCATGGTCGCGCGGCCTCCCCGGCCACGCTTCCACTCGGCAGAGATGCTACCAGAGTTCGTCGTCTGGTCAGAGAACCCGGCTGGCAACTGGCTTCAGCTCCCGCGCTTCCTCGCTGACGAGCTGCCGGCCTTAGGTCCTGTCGGGCTTTGGCTGCAGGCAGACGGCTGCTACAGTAGGGCCTCCAAGGTTGCGGTCGAGGTCTCCGCCGCGGGAAATGTAGCTCTGGCCCGTGGTTGGTAGACGTTCGCCCGCGCGCGTGGCCTGGGCAGGCGGTGCACCCTTCACTTCAAGTACGATGGCGACGTGACCCTCTATGTGAGGGTGTTCGAGGAAGATGGCCGCCGCGTCGGGTGCTGCCCCGAGGTGAATGACGGTGAGGAGGTGCTCGGCCTTGGCGACGGCCGTGACGAGGATGGGGGCGAACCCGCCCTTGGCGCCGACCGTGTCGCGTCTGACTATGGCAGCTCTTCCCCAATCAACAGCTCCAGCAGTGGTGGCTACGACCAGCCGCCACGCCGCCGTGCCCGCTTTGAAGATGGTGGTGGGTCGTCTCGTCGTCGTGCCTCCGTGAAGCACGAGGAGGGGTCCAGCTGAGCCCAGGAGGACGCTGGGGCCTGTGCCCGTGAACCACTGTTGGTGCCGTTTCTATTTTGTTCTTCTTTTCCTTCCTGCATCAGAAAGAAACCAGAACGGGCCCCGGAGGGGCGTGTATCGAACTATGATTTCAATCGTTATGCTATGTTTGCCGTTCATGTGTCGTGTCGTAGCATTATCGTTTTATGTAGGGATAACTTAGCTCGACTTATTTTGAGTGACCTCCTCCTCACGAGGCGCTCGCTTCCTAGTGCTTGTCGAGGCCTCCTTGACCCGATATGCGCTTAGGAACTGCAAAAAATTCATAAGAGGTTTATCGCTCACCCGGGGTTTGGTTATAGGCGCTGTTGGCCTTGATTCGGTGCTTCGCGTTGATAACCCACAAGTATAGGGGATCGCAACAGTTTTCAAGGGTAAAGTATTCAACCCAAATTTATTAATTCAACACAAGGGGAGCCAAAGAATATTCTCAAGTATTAGCAGCTGAGTTGTCAATTCAACCACACCTGGAAACTTAGTATCTGCAGCAAAGTATTTAGTAGCAAAGTGATATGATAGTAGTGGTAACGGTAGCAAAAGGTAACAGTAGTAAAAGTAATGTTTATGGTATTTTGTAGTGATGATAGTAATAGAAACGGAAAAGTAAATAAGTGAAGAACAATATACGGAAAGCTCATAGGCAATGGATCAGTGATGGAGAATTATGCTGGATGCAGTTCATCATGTAACAGTCATAACCTAGGGTGACACAGAACTAGCTCCAGTTCATCAACGTAATGTAGGCATGTATTCCGAATATAGTCATCGTGCTTATGGAAAAGAACTTGCATGACATCTTTTGTCCTACCCTCCCGTGGCAGCGGGGTCCTTACGGAAACTAAGGGATATTAAGGCCTCCTTTTAATAGAGTACCGGAACAAAGCATTAACACATAGTGAATACATGAACCCCTCAAACTACAGTCATCACCGGTAAGTATCCCGATTATTGTCACTTCGGGGTTAACGGATCATAACACATAATAGGTGACTATAGACTTGCAAGATAGGATGAAGAACTCTCATATATTGATGAAAACATAATAGGTTCAGATCTGAAATCATGGCACTCGGGCCCTAGTGACAAGCATTAAGCGTAGCAAAGTCATAGCAACATCAATCTTAGAACATAGTGGATACTAGGGATCAAACCCTAACAAAACTAACTCGATTATTGTTGGGGAACGTTGCAGAAAACAAAAAATTCCTACGTTTTCACCAAGATCCATCTAGGAGTTCATCTAGCAACGAGTGATCGGATGCATCTACATACCTTTGTAGATCGCGAGCGGAAGCGTTCAGAGAACGGGGATGAGGGAGTCGTACTCGTCGTGATCCAAATCACCGGAGATCCTAGCGCCGAACGGATGGCACCTCCATGTTCAACACACGTACGGTCAGTGTGACGTCTCCTCCTTCTTGATCCAGCAAGGGGGAAGGAGAGGTTGATGAAGAGCCAGCAGCACGACGGCGTGGTGGTGGATGCAGCAGTCACCGCAGCAGGGCTTCGCCGTTCTTCTGCGAGAGGGAGAGGTGTAGCAGGGGAGAGGGAGGCACCAAGACTTTAGGGTGCGGCTGCCCTCCCTCCCCCCCTTTATATAGGCCCCCTAGGGGGTGCGCCGGCCCTAGGAGATGGGATCTCCTAGGGGGGGCGGCGGCCAAGGGGGAGGAGTGCCCCCCAAGGCAAGTGGAGGCGCCCCCTCCCCTAGGGTTCCCAACCCTAGGCGCATGGGGGGCCCAAGGGGGGGGGGGCGCACCAGCCCACTATGGGCTGGTTCCCTCCGCACTTCAACCCATGCACTACTAGGAAAAGGGCTATAGATAGGATTGATACTAATGGCGCACCATGGAAGCAGTGCGCCACTACTATATACTAATGGCGCACCGGTTGGTGATGCGCCATTAGTGTGGAAGACACTAATGGCGCACCAGAAACTGGGTGCGCCACTAGTATTAAATTATTTTTTTCCATTTTTCCATACATACTAATGGCGCATCAGGTCGGGGGTGCGCCATTACTAGTTCTAAGTAGTAATGGCGCACCAAGCAGACAGTGCGCCATTAGTGTAAAAAAAATTATTCTTTTTTTTGCAAAACTACTAATGGCGCATCGTTTCACAGTGCGCCATTACTAGTTTAAACTAGTAATGGCGCACTATTACCCGGTGCGCCATTAGTATATATATTTATTTATTTTTACTTCAAGATTCACGCGTTTCACTCGTTGTTTAAACTAGTAAAGAGCACAACTCATGTTTCACGCGTTGGTTCAAGCAGAAGCTTCTGTCGTACCCTTTACATGAAGACTCTTCCGCGGAAGAACAACTCATGTTCGCCTTGTCATAGGGCGCTGAGCACAACCTGATGACCTATGAGGCGTACGATATCAAATTTGAACTCATGAATATTTTTAAACTCATGAATATTTTTAAATTTCATGGGCACTTTTCGAATTCATGAATTTTTTTCAAATTTGTTGAATATTTTTAAATCTCGATCTCTATCCCCCTTCATCTCGATCTCGATCCCCCCCCCCGCACCCTCCCCCGCTAGCTCCACCGCCGCCGACGACCCATCGCACCCTCCCCCGCTCCACCGCCGCCGTCGACCCACCGCACCCTCCCCGGCCCGCTCCA
>NC_057812.1:609066368-609183594 GCF_018294505.1 Triticum aestivum
ACATGCACACCCACGCACGTCACACACGCGCACAGACGCGCCACGGCCGTGAACGCACACATGGATTATGGCCAACATTGCCCACATCGCCAAAGACCACTGCCGCCCGCCGTCCTCTGCCTCCCCTCGGTCATCCTCCTCCCCGCGTCCTCCTCTCCTCCCCGGGGCCGGCCGACCCCCTGGACGGAGGCGCCACGTCGGTCCGCGCCCGCCGGTGCCCGCGCCCTGGCCGGAGCTGGCCTGGACCGGCCGCCCCAGCGCCGGCAGCGCCCCTGTCCTCCTCCTCTGCTTCCTGTTATGGCCAGGCACGGGAGGAAGAAGAAGACTGGGGGAGGAGAGAGAAGGATAAGGTGGGCCCCGCATGTCATCCTCTGCCCGTTGACCCGGCCACTGCCATGTCACGTAAGTGGAAACACATTTCCCCGGGTACGTCTTCTTCCAATGAAAGCGTATTCTTCCTTTCTTTTGTCCAAAATACGTTTTCCCCTCTGGAAAGCGTATTCCTCTCTACTGCAGCATATAGTACGCTTTCACTTTTCTGAAAACGTATTACTACTTATATGCTTTCAGCTTCTCCTCCCAGGGGCCTGTTTGCTGAAGTTTATTCATAGATTGGTCCCTGATCTTCTACACCTCATAACTCCGCAATCATAACTCCAATTGAGGTGAAACCAACACTCACTTCTTCGTCTCGTTGAGCTATATCTTTTGGTAACATTTTCACTAGGTGTTCTCACAGTGAAAATGACCATTTTGCCCTTGCCTCTAATCAGCCCCCTCCGAGAAAGAACCGTCCGACGTTTTGTTCCGCGGCTTCACCGCACCTCTTCCTGGAGTCTCCGTCACCCAGGCAAGCCACAATACCCACTTGCATGATAGTCATCCAGTAGCCATGGTTTTCAACTTAAATATTTATTAAATGTTTGCTTGTTTAAAACATGGTTATAGTTGTTTCGGTAATGCTTATGGATTCATGCTTACTTTCTTGCTATGTTGTTATGCACCTGGTTGTCATGCCCTGCTAGTTGCTAGTATTCCTTTCATATGCTTATGCTTGCTAGTAGTATATGTTGATGTTGGTAATGGTCTTCGGTGCATGACTGCCGTCTGTCCCGAGTACTGTTGTTATGCATGTTCCTTTGCATCCAGTTGGTTAAATGCTTGCGTGATGGCATTGTTGATATGTTCTTGCATGATGTTTATTGTTGATGCTAGTGGTCATGTTATGCTATGAGTAGTGTTGTACTGGTAATATTCATGCTCTTCATTATGGCATGCTCAGTTGGAGAAGATTCATTGTTGATATGGTGGCTAGTTATGTGGCACCCATGCTTATGTTGATATCATGCTCATGCATTTTAATTGTATCATGTATTTTATCATGGCTTAGTATATTTGCATTCATGTTTAACCGGATTAAATTGAACTTGAACAACTGTTGGCTGAGTCATGGTGCCACCATATCGAACTGACCAGTGCAACCACGCTTACCTTTATGGGAAGGTCCTAATTGGGTCTATTGTCGTGCCTCTCGCTGGTGCGTCTAACGAGGGAAGGTTATGGGTGTGCGGTACCCTGGTGAGGGAGTCCTGGATTAGGGGGTGTCCGGATAGCCGAACTATACCTTCAGCCGGACTCCTGGACTATGAAGATACAAGATTGAAGACTTCGTCTCGTGTCCGGAAGGGACTTTCCTTGGCGTGGAAGGCAAGCTTGGCGATACGAATATTAAGATCTCCTACCATTGTAACCGACTTTATGTAACCCTAACCGTATCCGGTGTCTATATAAACCGGAGGGTTTTAGTCCGTAGGACAACATACACATCAACAATCATACCATAGGCTAGCTTCTAGGGTTTAGCCTCTCTGATCTCATGGTAGATCTACTCTTGTACTACCCATATCATCAATATTAATCAAGCAGGACGTAGGGTTTTACCTCCATCGAGAGGGACTGAACCTGGGTAAAACATCGTGTGCCTTGCCTCCTGTTACCATCCGGCCTAGATGCACAGTTCGGGACCCCCTATGGCTAAGTGAGAGTGTTCACGCATTATAGTCTGATTGCCTCGTTCGTTGGGCTAAGCGCCTCCCTCGAAGGCCCAGGTTTATCCCCGAACACCCCAGCACTAGCGGCAAGGGGGGCAGAAGCCAATGACTCGCCATCTCTCAGTATTGATAAATAGCCGCACAGAAGGTAATATTTTAAATTCAAGCAGCATTGCTTAGCGCATATGAACAAGTTTTCAACGCATAGGATAACACGAGCGGGTTTTACTCAAAAAATACATCCTTGGTACATTCATCCGCAACAAGGCGGGCACCCTTCAGAACATCCTTATAATAATTCTCGGGCTTGCGATGCTCTTTCCCCAGCGGTGGCCCGTCCTTCACAAGCTTCTCCGCATCCAGCTTGCCCCAGTGCACCTTAGCACGGGCAAGGGCCCTACCGGCACCTTCAATGTAGATGGAGCGCTTGATGTCTTCAAGCCTCAGACAGGCGTCCACCAGCCGCCGCACCAGCCCAAAATAGCTCCCAGGCAGAGCCTCTCCAGGCCATAGCTGAACTATGAGGCCCTTCATGGCCTGTTCGGCCGCCTTGTGGAGCTCGACCAGTTGCTTCAGCTGGTCGCTCAGGGGCACGGGGTGTGCGGCCTCAGCGTACTGAGACCAGAACACCTTCTCCATCGAGCTGCCCTCCTCAGCTCGATAGAATGCGGCAGCATCGGACACATTCCGGGGGAGATCTGCGAACGCTCCTAGAGAGCTCCGGATTTGGGTAAGTATCAAGTAACTCACATTTATGTGTTTACTCTGCATAAAGAATGCCTTACCCGCCACTATCTTCTTCACCTCATCCAACTCCCGGAGGGTCTTCTGGGACTCGGCCTTGGCAGATTTGGCACTTTCAATAGCCACCGCAAGCTCGGATGCTTGCGTCTTCGAGTCACGCTCCAAACTCTCATGTTTTTCCATGAGAGCCTGGAGCTCTTGCCGCACCTTGCCAACCTCGGCCTCATACTTCTCCCGCTCGATGCGCTCCAAGGCCGAAAATCTTCTCGGCCTCGTCCAGCGCTTGCTTAAGGGTCGCCACCTGAGACGTGGCCCCTACAATAGCCACGATAATCCTGTCATTTTTTGCAATTGCACCTTATATATATATATTTTTAACAAGGTATTTCTTACCTTCATTGTCCTCGAGCTGCTTCTTGGCACGCTCGAGCTCTTGCTTGGACCTTTCGAGGTCCTGCTTTAGCGTGTCCACTTCCGCAGTCAGTGCGGCGGATGCAAGCAGGGTAGCCTGCACATGCATATTGACTCATTTTTGTTAGACTCCTGCGAATTCTATTTGATCCTCTATTCGGCTTTTCTTCCCGAACGCCAAACAGAGCATCAGGGGCTACTGTCTATGCAGTACTATTATTTACGCATTCTTTACTTACCTCAAAGCCTGTTAAAAGACTTGTACAAGCTTCAGTCAGTCCGCTCTTGGCGGACTGAACCTTCCGGATCACCACACTCATAATAGTGTGGTGCCCCTCGTCGATGGAGGCACCTTGGAGCGCCTCCAACATATTGTCCGGCGCCTCCGGTTGGACGGAGGTCACCGGCACGGCGGGCTTGCTCCTCTTGGAAGGAGGTCCCCCGCCGGACTCTGGAACCTTTGAAGATTCCGGAGCGGTATCCGGCCTAGGGCCGGACTTGGAGCCCTGGGGGGTTTCATCCCCTTTACTCCTGGAGTCCAGGAGGTCGCCTTGCGGCGCCTCCGGGACCACCTCCTACCTGCTGGGAACCTGTTCGGACAACACCTTGGTGTCGTCCGTAGGGCGGGGGGAGGAAGCCGTCGGAAGTGAGTTCACGTCCGACGAGTCCAGTGAGACGCTCGACGACATGTTGAGCCGGTCTTTGGGTGGGCTGCATAAACACATTCGACATAAGGGAAAGCTGTGCAATAAACGAATACCATGAATTACTTTGGTATCCGGATACTTACGATTTCGCCAGCGGCTTGGCCCTGGGCACCCACTCCTCTTTGCCGTTGTCGGCGTCGGTGGAGTAGTCCGGAGAAAGGGTTTTCCCCTTCTTGGACCCTTCGGCCTCCCCAGTTGGGGCGGCCTTCCTTTTCTTCCCTTCCCCCGCTGGAGGGGGAGGGGTCTCTTCTTCCTCCTCCTTGTCTTCATGGGAGGAGTGCGCCTCGGATTCATCGGATGGTGAATCCGACACCTCCGGGCGTCGGGCACTCTTTCGAGTCCCCGTGGCCTTCTTCTTGGCCCTCTTCTCCGGCACCACATAGGGTGCCGGAACCAGCAACTTCGCCAGGTGAGCGTCCGCTGGGCCTTCGGGCAAATGAGCCGGACAGTTGATCTGTCCGGACGTCACCTGCCAATCCTGTCAGAGGAAAGGGAGCTTAGATCCCGCATAGAATCAAACTATGTAAAACTGCTACCCTGTAAAAGGAAAAACAGCTTACCACGAGCGCGTGACGCTGCATGCTGAATCCGCGATCCTCGGTAGCGGATGCAGGAGCCTCGGCGCCCTTGAAAAGCATCCTCCAGGCATCTTCGTATGTCGTGTCGAAGAGCCTGTTCAAAGTTTGATGCTGCACCGGGTCGAACTCCCACATATTGAAGGCCTGTCGTTGACACGGGAGGATCAGGCGGATGAGCATAACCTGGACTACGTTGACAAGTTTGAGCTTCTTGTTCACCAGGGTTTGGATGCATGTTTGGAGTCCGGTCAGCTCTCCTTTTTTACCCCACTACAGGCCGGTCTCCTTCCAGGAGTTGAGCCGCGTAGGGGGTCCGGACCGAAACTCGGGGGCTGCGACCCATTTGGGGTCGCACGACTCGGTGATGTAAAACCACCCCGATTGCCACCCCTTCAGGGTCTCCACAAAGGAGCCCTCGAGCCACAGGACGTTGGCCATCTTGCCAACCATGGCACCGCCGCACTCCTCCTGGCTGCCGCGCACCACCTTCGGCTTGACGTTGAAAGTCTTAAGCCATAGGCCAAAATGGGGGCGGATCCGGAGGAACTCCTCGCACACGACGATGAACGCCGAGATGTTGAGGACGAAGTTTGGGGCCAGATTGTGGAAATCCAGGCCGTGGTAGAACATGAGCCCCCGGACAAATGGATGCAGAGGGAAGCCCAGTCCGCGGAGGAAATGGGGGGGAATACCACCCTCTCATGGGGCCTAGGAGTGGGGATGAGCTGCCCCTTTTCGGGAAGCCGGTGCGCGATATCGCTAGCCAGATATCCGGCCTTCCTCAGCTTTTTGATGTGTCCCTCCGTGACGGAGGAGACCATCCACTTGCCTCCTGCTCCGGACATGACTGGAGAAGGTTGAGGTGGTAGTGCGGACTTGGGCGCTGGAGCTCGAGTGCGCAAGAATGGATAGGCAAAGGAGGAAGAAGGCGTGGGTGAAAGGGTGGATCCTTATCCCCTTATATGGGTGGACGCAACAATGTGTCCCCACCAGCCTGGTAAAAATCGCTTATCTCCAAGCACCGTAATCAATGGCGCGGTTGGGTTACCCACGCCGGTATTGATGAGAATCCCGGAATAAGGGGACACGATCTCTGCTTTAACAAGACGTGCCAAGCAGACCGCCTCGCGTAACGCGCTAAGATGGGACAGTAAAACGGTTCGAATAAAAGCTTGGCTGTGGTGTGATGTCACACTACGGAATACGTCAGCAGATTAGATTTGTGTAAATATTATTCTCTCTATGGCAATATGTGGAAACTTATTTTGCAGAGCCGGACACTATCTTTGTGTTCAAAATGTTCTATGAAGTACTTGGAGGAGGAACCCGCCTTGCAATGTCAAAGACAATTTGCGCACCGGACTCGTCATCATTGAAGCCTGGTTCAGGGGCTACTGAGGGAGTCCTGGATTAGGGGGTGTTTGGATAGCCGAACTATACCTTCAGCCGGACTCCTGGACTATGAAGATACAAGATTGAAGACTTCGGCCCGTGTCCGGAAGGGACTTTCCTTGGCGTGGAAGGCAAGCTTGGCGATACGGATATTCAGATCTCCTACCATTGTAACCGACTCTATGTAACCCTAACCCTATCCGGTGTCTATATAAATCGGAGGGTTTTAGTCCGTAGGACAACATACACATGAACAATCAAACCATAGGCTAGCTTCTAGGGTTTAGCCTCTCTGATCCCATGGTAGATCTACTCTTGTACTACCCATATCATCAATATTAATCAAGCAGGACGTAGGGTTTTACCTCCATCGAGAGGGCCCGAACCTGGGTAAAACTTCATGTCCCTTGCCTCCTGTTACCATCCGGCCTAGACGCACAGTTCGGGACCCCCTACCCGAGATCCGCCGGTTTTCACACCGACACCTGGCCTGGTAAGAAGACATAACCTTGTGTGCCCATTGTTGTTGTTATGGATCTGGTCCCCGTGAGGGACGGTCCCCGTGAGGGACGTTTTGGCCACGACGGTGGTCGTTGTGACTTTGGTAGACACGGTGCCACCCAGGACTAGCCCAGTTGGGATTGGGTCGGATTGGCCAGGAGAGTGTCATGGCAGTAGATCGGTTTTGTCGGAATGTCGTTGGTCCACCTGAATGGGAGTGCGAGGCCATGGGTTCCTTAGTGTGGGTACAATGTACTAACATCTGCAGAGTGCATATTAAATCTATCGATAGCCGTGCCCGTGGATAAGGGCCTAGTTCGTAGTTGGTCACACTATGAGTCAACAGTAATAATAATAATAATGTGTTTAATAACAACCCCGGTTCGATGATGAGATAAGTTGGTTGTGATCGCCGGAAGGATCACTGTTGGAGACCAAGTGTTGGTCGTGGTTGTGATCGCCGGAAGGATCACTGTTTGAGACCAAGTGTTGGTCGTGGTTGGGATCGCCGGAAGGATCACCATTTGGTTACGAGGTAACTCGAGCAGAGTAAATGGTGCATATAGTGTCATCATGTTGCATGCTGGTATCGTCAGATTTATATGTTCATGTCATAATCCTATTGTTCTAGCAGTATTATGTTCACGTTGTTCATGCCATGATCATATTGTTCTAGCAGTATTATGTTCATGTTGTTCATGCCATGTTATTCTGATGATCTCATGAGAGTTCCTGCTTAACCTGTAATTCCCATGTTGTTGTTTGTCTTGAATGCTTCTGGTTATTGTGAGCTTGCAAGTACATTCAATGTACTGACCTGGCGTGTCATGCCAGTTTGCAGGTCATGCCTGGATTTCTTGCTTGTTTGGTGTTGTTCCCGTGTTCGCGAGCTAGGATAAACATTCCATCCAGAGTCCCTATGGATTGGAGTCCATCATCGACGTTCGTTGTTCCGCTGCCAGTAATTGTTCCGCTGCTTCAAGTTGTTATGCTGCTTGTATGGAGCAACCATGGTTGGCATAATGTTGCAGTGCCGATGTTATTCATTGTAATATCGGAACGCTTGTATTCATATTCGTGTTGTAATAGAGAGCTGGTTTGTTCTATACTAAGAAGTGTCATATTCCAGAAGACTTCACCTCGATCTCTGGGCTGGAATACGGGGTGTTCCGGTTTTCTCGAAGCCAGGGTGCCACAGGATCCCTTCCCCCTGCCCCGCACAGACCAGATTATCGATGCCACCATAGGACACGACTCACTGTGCTTCCTCGAGGCACATTCTCGATACCATCAAATCAAAATGAAGGAGTCCGATCAAGCCGCAACAGCATTCATTACCCCATATGGGCCATTTTGCTTCAACACCATGCCCTTCGGGCTCGAAAACACCAGGGCCACCTACCAATGCAGGATTCAAACATGCTTGGAGAAACAGATCGGCAAGACAGTTGAAGCATACGTGGATGACATCGTCATAAAAACTAGGCACTTCGACTCACTAATAGACGATTTACGTCTCACATTCGACAACCTCCATGCATATGACATCAAGCTCAATCCGGAAAAGTGTGTTTTTGACGTACTTGCCGGAAAGCTGCTGGGCTTCATCGTTTCGAATAGTGGAATTGAAGAAAATACAGCCAAAATCCAAGCTTTGTCACAATTGGCTATGCCAACGGACCTTAAATAGGTCCAAAAGCTCGAAGCATGCGTGGCAGCTTTAAGCCACTTTATCTCTAGATTGGGAGAAAAGGAATTGCCACTGTATCGCCTCCTCCGGTGCACCGACCGCTTCGAGTGGACGGATGCGGCAACAACCGGATTGGAGGAAATAAAAACCCTTCTTCCGAGCAACCCAATCCTGGCCACACCGAACGTCGGTGAACCCATGTTACTATACATATCGGCAACACACCAGGTGGTGAGAGCCGTGCTCGTTGTGGAACAAGAGCAGGACGAACACAAATTCCCACTTCAGAAGCCGGTATATTACGTGTCCACCGTCCTCACACCATGCAAATCCCGGTACCCTCATTATCAAAAGATAGCATACACGGTCTTCATGGCATCCTGGAAGCTATGACACTCCTTCCAACAATGTTCTATCACGGTGGCTTCCGAAGTACCACTCAATGATATAATAAACAACCGTGATGCTATGGGCCGGATAGCCAAATGGGCCATTGTGCTCCTTCTATTCGACATAACATACAAACCGCGACAAGCCATCAAATCCCAAGTACTGGCGGACTTCGTCGCCGAATGGACAGAGGACGAATTCCCTAAAGAGTACGACACATATTCCAACTGAGTTATCACTACAAGAAATATGTCAACTAGTGACCTTCTGTCAGTGACCCTAGAAGAATTGGTCATAGATCTATGACCATTTTAGACCAATTGGTCAAAAGCTATTCAGGGGGCTCCAAACCTAAACCATTGCGACCATTTTGGTCAGAAAGGTCGTAATTTCCTTACACGAAATGGTCACAAAGCAAACAGTGCTAGTCCGCTGCCTTATTTCTAGTTGTTAATGACCAATATAGATGGTCATAGCCTTGTAGATTGTGGTGGGTTGTGATGACTAGGCGCCATCTCATCAGTTTTGCCTATGTGTCATGTCCATGTGGCAGTTTTTGCCCTAGGTTGTGAAGCAACCTATATTTCTGTTATTCCAAAAATTCCCAAAAATTCTCATAAATGTTTTGGATCATATCTTCATCAAATGTGTCAAAAACATTCCTTGCCTAGTTCAAAAATAATTCGAAAATATTCATTTTCCTATTCTGTTCAGAGCAGCACTTTGTGAAGGAAGTACCACTTTGGCATGTCCAAATGGTATCCATTTTCTATAGTGCTTTCCTATTCACAAATAACCATCCTCCACCAAATGCCAGCTCAATCCATTCATTATTTTGAGCCCAGCTTCAACATTTGTATTTATGTCCAGTGTGGTAATTTGTAAAGCAAGTACCACCTAGGCTCCTTCTTTTGAGGTGAAAATTTGTGAAGACGGCCTTCTTAGTAACTGATCATCCTCATCCAAAACCCACGCCCATTAGCCATGTGCATTTCCCGTACCGCAAATCAAACACTTGGCTGTTTATTCATGTTTGAGCATCGATCGGTCTCCTCGTGAGAATCTTATGTTGTGATTTTCTTCCTAGCACCTAACTGGGGAGTGCCCAACCTACTAGACATGCCTAGGCCGCCCAGAACACATGGCAATGCCACGGTCACTTGGTGACCACGCGGCGGGCATGCGAGTGCTCTAGAGTTGGGGCCCTCGGCTACCGTCCAAACGACGATGTCTCTCCATAAAACCATGTATTTCTGATTAAATAGTTACTTATTTACCTAGAAATGATTTTTGTAAAAAATAAATAGCAAATTATGAGGCAGCTGCAGTTCAAATTTGACCCGCTTCCAGCTGAATCGGCGACAATTTGTCTTTTTCACCAGAGGTGGATCAAAACTTTTTACACCCAACCATTTTGTCAATTATGCATTAAGCATGGCCTAGTATTTTATAAAATTGATTTGGTCCATTTTTTCAACAATTATTTGGTAGTTCCTTCACAAAAAAACCTCATTTCGAGCACTCGGAAAATGGAAAATGAATTTTCCATGCAAAGAAAATGAAAACTCCCTTAGGCAACATTGTTTCGAATTCCAAGATGCACCCTCATGCACAATATGAGATCATTTGAACAAACTATGCCATGAATGTGGCCATAAGATTGATCATTTGTCTTGAAAGCCCTGAATCTTCACGCATGATAGCTCATTTCTGAGAACACTTTTTTAAAATAATTACCGTATTACAAGTTTATTATTTTTCATGGAAACTTGGTCACATATAATGACACAATGCGAAGGTTTTCCAATTTTTTGATTTTTTTTTGAATTTTTTATGCCCGTTTCAAAATGCGGTCAAAACGGCGGGCTTGACCGTTCCTAGCTAGTGGTTGAATCTTGGAAAACTTTTGGTGTTTCTATGATAAAATAGATACTTATGTACCTAGAAATGATTTTTGTAAAAAATAAATAGCAAACTATGAGGCAGCTGAAGTTCAAATTTGACCCGCTTCCAACTAAATCGGCGACAATTTATCTTTTTCACCAGAGGTGGATCAAAACTTTTTACACCCAACCATTTTGTCAATTGTGCATTAAACATGGCCTAGTATTTTATAAAATTGATTTGGTCCATTTTTGCAACAATTATTTGGTAGTTCCTTCACAAATAACCTCATTTCGGGCACTCGGAAAATGGAAAATGAATTTTCCGTGCAAAGAAAATGAAAACTCCCTTAGGCAACATTGTTTGGAATTCCAAGATGCACCATTGTGCACAATATGAGATCATTTTAACAAACTATGCCATGAATGTGGCCATATTATTGATCATTTGGCTTGAAAGCCACGAATCTTCACGCATGATAGCTCATTTCTGAGAACACTTTTGTAAAATAATTACCGTATTACAAGTTTATTATTTTTCATGGAAACTTGGTCACATATAATGACACAATGCGATGGTTTTCCAATTTTTGATTTTTTTTTGAATTTTTTATGCCCGTTTCAGAATGCGGTCAAAACGGCGGGCTTGACCGTTCCTAGCTAGAGGTTGAATCTTGGAAAACTTTTGGTGTTTCTATGATAAAATAGATACTTATGTACCTAGAAATGATTTTTGTAAAAAATAAATAGCAAGCTATGAGGCAGCTGCAGTTCAAATTTGACCCGCTTCCACCTGAATCGGCGAAAATTTGTCTTTTTCACTAGAGGTGGATCAAAACTCTTTACACCCAAACATTTTGTCAATTGTGCATTAAACATGGCCTAGTATTTTATAAAATTGATTTGGTCCATTTTTGCAACAATTATTTGGTAGTTCCTTCACAAAAAAACCTCATTTCGGGCACTCGGAAAATGGAAAATGAATTTCCGTGCAAAGAAAATGAAAACTCCCTTAGGCAACATTGTTTGGAATTCCAAGATGCACCCTAGTGCACAATATGAGATCATTTGAAAAAACTATGCTATGAATGTGGCCATATTATTGATCATTTGTCTTGAATGCCATGAATCTTCACGCATGATAGCTCATTTCTGAGAACACTTTTTAAAAATAATTACCGTATTACAAGTTTATTATTTTTCCTGGAAACTTGGTCACATATAATGACACAATGCGAAGGTTTTCCAATTTTTTGATTTTTTTAAAATTTTTATGCCCGTTTCAAAATGCAGTCAAAACAACGGGCTTGACCGTTCCTAGCTAGTGGTTGAATCTTGGAAATTTTTTGGTGTTTCTATGATAAAATAAATACTTATGTACCTAGAAATGTTTTTTGTAAAAAATAAATAGCAAACTATGAGGCAGCTGCAATTCAAATTTGACCCGCTTCCAGCTGAATTAGCGGAAATTTGTCTTTTTCACGAGAGGTGGATCAAAACTGTTTACACCCAACCACTTGGTCAATTGTGCATTAAATATGTCCTAGTATTTTAGAAAATTGATTTGGTACAATTTTGAAACAAATATATGGTAGGTCCTTCACAAAAAACCTCTTTTCGGGCACTCGAAAAATGGAAAATGAACTTTCCGTGCAAAGAAAATGAAAACTCCCTTAGGAAGCATTGTTTGAAATTCCAAGATACACCATTGTGCACAATATGAGATCATTTGAACAAACTATGCCATGAATGTGGCCATAAGATTGATCATTTGGCTTGAAAGCCATGAATCTTCACACATGATAACTCATTTTTTAGAAAACTTTTTTAAAATAATTTCCATATTACAAGTTTATTATTTTTCCTGTAAACTTGGTCACATATGATGACACAATCCGAAGGTTTTCCATTTTTTTGATTTTTTTGAATTTTTTATGCCCGTTTCAAAATGCGGTCAAAACGGTGCGAATGACCGTTCCTAGCTAGTGGTTGAATCTTGGAATTTTTTTGGTGTTTCTCTGATTAAATAGATACTTTTGTACCTAGAAATGATTTTTGAAAAAAATAATGAGCAAACTACGAGGCAGCTGCAGTTGAAATTTTACTCGCTTCCTGCTAAATCTGCGGAAATTTGTCTTTTTCACGAGAGGTGGATCAAAACTTTTTACACCCAACCACTTGGTAAATTGTGCATTATATATGGCCTAGTATTTTAGAAAATTGATTTAGTACAATTTTGCAACAAATATATGGTAAGTCCTTCACAAAAAAACTTATTTTGGGCACTCAAAAAATGGAAAATTGTTTTTTCATGCAAAAGAAATAAAAACTCCCTTTGTCAATGTTGTTTGCCAATCTAAGATGTAAACTTGTGCAAAATATGACATCATTTGAACAAATATTTGATAGGTCTTAAAAAAACTCATTTTGAGCATTGAAAAATGAAATGAAAAATTTATATGTAATCAATCATGACCAATTTATATGGTCAAAAAATCTTCAAATTGTTTGGTGTGCTCTGATTGGTCCAAAGGCATATCACGTGGATCATGCATCAACTACCGTCGGATGCTTCTGGATCCAATGGCAGCCCTCACCCCCTCACCCTCTCACCAAAACCCTAACTTCCCCGATCCACTCCTCTCCCCCGATCCACTCTCCCCCTCTTGTCCAACAGCCGCCACCCCCAACCGTCTCACTCCTCCTCCGTCTCAATCTCTCTATCCCCAACCACCCAGCCGCCGCCGCCCCCACCGTCCTCTATCCTCTTCCCCAACCCCGGTCACCGACAACCCCTCGCCGGCAGCCCTCGTCCCCCTCACTCTCTCACCCCTCGTCCGTCTCACCCACTCGTCCAAACCCTAGCTTCCCTCGCGCCGCACCCGAGCCATGCCTCCTTCCCTCCTCAAGCCGCCACCCTCCCACCGCCTCCTCTCTCCCACAACTCGCCGCCGATAGCCTCCCCTCTCCCGAGGAGATCGAGCAAGCGCCCGAGCACGCCTGTCCTCGCAGCCTCCTCCCACGATTCCCCGCACCCGAGCCTGACGAGAGGAGCTCCGCCTGTGGTTTTGCACGCCGCCGCCGGCGCCTGCTCATCCTCGTCCACCTCCTCACTGTCGCGCCGCCGCCGCCATGTCAGGCTGGGACGAGGGCGCGGTCTTCTACATCGACCAGGCGCAGTTCCCGTAGGGCGACCCCGCCGCCGCCGACATCACCCGCCACTCCTCCCTCCGCAAGTTCAAGGAGTTCCTCCGCGGCTTCACCGACCCCACCGGCGACTTCCCCTACCGGTACCCCCTCCCGCCCCCCTCTTTCCTTGCTAGATCTGGTCGAATCGGTCTAGGCTAACCCGTGGACGCGTTTCTCTGTTTCCAACGAGAGCCTCTTGTTGGAAATATGCCCTAGAGGCAATAATAAAAGTATTATTATATTTCATTGTTCATGATAATTGTCTTTTATTCATGCTATAACTGTATTATCCGGAAATCGTAATACACGTGTGAATACATAGACCTCAATATGTCCCTAGTGAGCCTCTAGTTGACTAGCTCGTTGTGATCAACAGATAGTCATGATTTCCTGGCTATGGACATTGGATGTCGTTGATAACGGGATCACATCATTAGGAGAATGATGTGATGGACAAGACCCAATCCTAAGCATAGCACAAAGGTCGTTTAGTTCGTTTGCTAGAGCTTTGCCAATGTCAAGTATCTCTTCCTTAGACCATGAGATCGTGTAACTCCCGGATACCGTAGGAGTGCCTTGGGTGTATCAAACGTCACAACGTAACTGGGTGACTATAAAGGTGCATTACAGGTATCTCCGAAAGTAGCTGTTGGGTTGACACGGATCGAGACTGGGATTTGTCACTCCGTATGACGGAGAGGTATCTCTGGGCCCACTCGGTAATGCATCATCATAATGAGCTCAAGGTGACCAAAGTGTTGGCCACGAGATCATGCATTACGGTACGAGTAAAGTGACTTGCCGGTAACGAGACTGAACAAGGTATTGGGATACCGACGATCGAGTCTCGGGCAAGTAACGTACCGATTGACAAAGGGAATTGTATACAGGGTTTGATCGAATCCTCGACATCATGGTTCATCCGATGACAACATCGAGAAGCATGTGGGAGCCAACATGGGTATCCAGATCCTGCTGTTGGTTATTGACCGGAGAACGTCTCGGTCATGTCTACATGTCTCCCGAACCCGTAGGGTCTACACACTTAAGGTTCGATGACGCTAGGGTTATAAAGGAAGTTTGTATGTGGTTACCGAATGTTGTTCGGAGTCCCGGATGAGATCCCGGACGTCACGAGGAGTTCCGGAATGGTCCGGAGGTAAAGATTTATATATGGGAAGTCCTATTTTGGCCACCGGAAAATGTTCGGGATTTTTCGGTATTGTACCGGGAAGGTTCTAGAAGGTTCCGGAGTGGGGCCCACCTGCATGGGGGGACCCACATGAACGTGAGTAGTGGGGGAAAGGCCCCACACCCCTGGTCAAGGCGCACCAAGATCCCCCCTTAGAAGGAATAAGATCATATCCCGAAGGGATAAGATCAAGATCCCTAAAAAGGGGGGATAACAATCGGTGGGGAAGGAAATGATGGGATTTCTTTCCTCCCACCTTGGCCAACGCCCCAATGGACTTGGAGGGCAAGAAACCAGCCCCTCCACCCCTATATATAGTGGGGAGGCGCATGGGAGCTGAACACAAGCCAAGGCGCAGCCCCTCCCCTCCCCAACACCTCTCCTCCTCCGTATATGCTTGGCGAAGCCCTGTCGGAGTACTGCTGCACCAACTACACCACGCCGTCGTGCTGCCGTTGGAGCAATCTTCCTCAACCTCTCCTTCCCCCTTGCTGGATCAAGAAGGAGGAGACGTCTCCCGTCCCGTACGTGTGTTGAACGCGGAGGTGCTGTCCGTTCAGCACTTGGACATCGGTGATCCGAATCACGTTCGAGTACGACTCCATCATCACCATCCCCTTGGCTAGCTTCCGCTCGTGATCTACAAGTGGTATGTAGATGCAAACTCTCTCCCTTGACTCGTTGCTTAGATGAACTCATAGATGGATCTTGGTGAAACCGTAGGAAAAATTTTAATTTTCTGCAACGTTCCCCAACAGTGGCATCATGAGCTAGGTCTATGCGTAGTTCTCTTTGCACGAGTAGAACACAATTTTGTTGTGGGCGTGGATTTTGTCATCTTACTTGCCTCTACTAGTCTTTTCTTGCTTCGGCGGTATTGTGGGATGAAGCGGCCCGGACCAACCTTACACGTACGCTTACGTGAGACCGGTTCCACCGACTGACATGCACTAGTTGCATAAGGTGGCTGGCGGGTGTCTGTCTCTCCCACTTTAGTTGGAGCGGATTCGATGAAAAGGGCCCTTATGAAGGGTAAATAGAAGTTGACAAAATCACGTTGTGGTTATTCGTAGGTAAGAAAACGTTCTTGCTAGAACCCAATTGCAGCCACGTAAAAGATGCAACAACAATTAGAGGACGTCTAACTTGTTTTTGCAGCGATTGATCATGTGATGTGATATGGCCAGAAGTTGTGATGAATGATGAATTGTGATGTATGAGATCATGTTCTTTGTAATAGGATTCACGACTTGCATGTCGATGAGTATGACAACTGGCAGGAGCCATAGGAGTTGTCTTTATTTTTTGTATGACCTGCGTGTCATTGAAGAACGCCATGTAACTCACTTTACTTTATTGCTAAACGCGTTAGCCATAGAAGTAGAAGTAGTCGTTGGCGTGACAACTTCATGAAGACACGATGATGGAGAATCATGGTGTCAAGCCGGTGACAAGATGATCATGGAGCCCCGAAGATGAAGATCAATGGAGCTATATGATATTGGCCATATCATGTCACAACTATATAATTGCATGTGATGTTTATTATGTTTATGCATCTTGTTTACTTAGGACGACGGTAGTAAATAAGATGATCCCTTACAAAAATTTCAAGAAGTGTTCTCCCCTAACTGTGCACCGTTGCTACAGTTCGTCGCTTCTAAGCACCACGTGATGATCGGGTGTGATGGATTCTTACGTTCACATACAACGGGTGTAAGACAGTTTTACACAGCGAAAACACTTAGGGTTAACTTGACGAGCCTAGCATGTGCAGACATGGCCTCGGAACACGGAGACCGAAAGGTCGAACACGAGTCGTATGGAAGATACGATCAACATGAGAATGTTCACCGACGATGACTAGTCCGTCTCACGTGATGATCGGACACGGCCTAGTCGACTCGGATCGTGTAACACTTAGATGACTAAAGGGATGTCTAATCTGAGTGGGAGTTCATAATTTGATTAGAACTTAATTATCATGAACTTAGTCTAAAACCTTTGCAAATATGTCTTGTAGATCAAATGGCCAACGCTCATGTCAACATGAACTTCAACGCGTTCCTAGAGAAAACCAAGCTGAAAGATGATGGCAGCAACTATACGGACTGGGTCCGGAACCTGAGGATCATCCTCATAGCTGCCAGGAAACAATATGTCCTAGAAGGACCGCTAGGTGACGCTCCCGTCCCAGAGAACCAAGACATTATGAATGCTTGGCAAACTCGCGCTGATGATTACTCCCTCGTTCAGTGCGGCATGCTTTACAGCTTAGAACCGGGGCTCCAAAAGCGTTTTGAGCATCACGGAGCATATGAGATGTTCGAAGAGCTGAAACTAGTTTTCCAAGCTCATGCCCGGGTCGAGAGATATGATGTCTCCGACAAGTTCTACAGTTGTAAGATGGAGGAAAACAGTTCTGTCAGTGAGCACATCCTGAAGATGTCTGGGTTGCACAACCGTATGACCCAGCTGAACATTAACCTCCCAGATGAGGCGGTCATTGACAGAATCCTCCAGTCGCTCCCACCAAGCTACAAGAGCTTTGTGATGAACTACAACATGCAGGGGATGGAAAAGACCATTCCTGAAGTGTTCTCGATGCTGAAGTCAGCAGAGGCTGAAATCAAGAAAGAACATCAAGTGTTGATGGTCAATAAGACCACTAAGTTCAAGAAGGGCAAGGGTAAGAAGAACTTCAAGAAGGACGGCAAGGAGGTTGCCGCGCCTGGTAAGCCAGTTACCGGGAAGAAGTCAAAGAATGGACCTAAGCCTGAGACTGAGTGCTTTTATTGCAAGGGGAAGGGTCACTGGAAGCGGAACTGCCCCAAATACTTAGCAGATAAGAAGGCCGGCAAAACCAAAGGTATATTTGATATACATGTAATTGATGTGTACCTTACCAGTACTCGTAGTAACTCCTGGGTATTTGATACCGGTGCCGTTGCTCATATTTGTAACTCACAGCAGGAGCTGCGGAATAAACGGAGACTGGCGAAGGACGAGGTGACGATGCGCGTCGGGAATGGTTCCAGAGTCGATGTGATCGCCGTCGGCACGCTGCCTCTACATTTACCTACGGGATTAGTTTTGAACCTTAATAATTGTTATTTAGTGCCAAGTTTGAGCATGAACATTGTATCTGGATCTCGTTTAATACGAGATGGCTACTCATTTAAGTCTGAGAATAATGGTTGTTCGATTTATATGAGAGATATGTTTTATGGTCATGCTCCGATGGTCAATGGTTTATTCTTAATGAATCTCGAGCGTAATATTACACATGTTCATAGTGTAGATGCCAAAAGATGTAAAGTTGATAACGATAGTCCCACATACTTGTGGCACTGCCGCCTTGGTCACATTGGTGTCAAGCGCATGAAGAAGCTCCATGCCGATGGACTTTTAGAGTCTCTTGATTATGAATCGTTTGACACGTGCGAACCATGCCTCATGGGCAAGATGACCAAGACTCCGTTCTCCGGAACAATGGAGCGAGCAACCAACTTATTGGAAATCATACATACCGATGTGTGCGGTCCAATGAGCGTTGAGGCTCGCGGAGGATATCGTTATGTTCTCACTCTCACTGATGACTTAAGTAGATATGGGTATGTCTACTTAATGAAACACAAGTCTGAGACCTTTGAAAAGTTCAAGGAATTTCAGAATGAGGTGGAGAATCAACGTGACCGAAAGATAAAGTGCCTACGATCAGATCGTGGAGGAGAATATTTAAGTCACGAATTTGGCACACACTTAAGGAAATGTGGAATCGTTTCACAACTCACGCCGCCTGGAACACCTCAGCGAAACGGTGTGTCCGAACGTCGTAATCGCACTCTATTGGATATGGTGCGGTCTATGATGTCTCTTACTGATTTACCGCTATCATTTTGGGGATACGCTCTAGAGACAGCTACATTCACTTTAAATAGGGCACCGTCTAAATCCGTTGAGACGACACCGTATGAATTATGGTTTGGGAAGAAACCTAAGCTGTCGTTTCTAAAAGTTTGGGGATGCGATGCTTATGTCAAGAAACTTCAACCTGAAAAGCTCGAACCCAAGTCGGAAAAATGCGTCTTCATAGGATACCCTAAGGAAACTGTCGGGTATACCTTCTACTTAAGATCCGAGGGCAAAATCTTTGTTGCCAAGAACGGATGCTTTCTGGAAAAAGAGTTTCTCTCGAAAGAAGTAAGTGGGAGGAAAGTAGAACTCGATGAAGTACTACCTCTCGAACGGGAAAGTGGTGCAGCTCAGGAAAATGTTCCTGTGATGCCCACACCAACTGAAGAGGAAACCAATGATGATGATCAAGGTACTTCGGATCAAGTTGCTACTGAACTTCGTAGGTCCACAAGGACACGTTCCGCACCAGAGTGGTACGGCAACCCCGTCCTGGAAATCATGTTGTTAGACAACGGTGAACCTTCGAACTATGAAGAAGCGATGGCGGGCCCAGATTCCAACAAATGGCTTGAAGCCATGAAATCCGAGATAGAATCCATGTATGGAAACAAAGTATGGACTTTGACAGACTTGCCCGATGATCGGCGAGCGATAGAAAACAAATGGATCTTTAAGAAGAAGACAGACGCGGATGGTAATGTCACCATCTATAAAGCTCGACTTGTCGCTAAGGGTTATCGACAGGTTCAAGGGATTGACTACGACGAGACATTCTCTCCCGTAGCGAAGCTAAAGTCTGTCTGGATCATGTTAGCAATTGCCGCATACTATGATTATGAGATATGGCAGATGGACGTCAAAACAGCATTCCTTAACGGGCATCTTAAGGAAGAACTGTATATGATGCAGCCGGAAGGTTTTGTCGATCCTAAGAACGCTAACAAAGTATGCAAGCTCCAGCGATCCATTTATGGGCTGGTGCAAGCATCTCGGAGTTGGAATATTCGCTTTGATGAGATGATCAAAGCGTTTGGGTTTATGCAGACTTATGGAGAAGCCTGCGTTTACAAGAAAGTGAGTGGGAGCTCTGTAGCATTTCTCATATTATATGTAGATGACATACTCTTGATGGGAAATAATATAGAATTTCTGGACAGCATTAAGGCCTACTTGAATAAGTGTTTTTTAATGAAGGACCTTGGAGAAGCTGCTTACATATTAGGCATCAAGATCTATAGAGATAGATCGAGACGCCTCATAGGTCTTTCACAAAGCACATACCTTGATAAGATTTTGAAGAGGTTCAAAATGGATCAGTCCAAGAAGGGGTTCTTGCCTATGTTACAAGGTGTGAGATTGAGCTCGGCTCAGTCACCGACCACGGCAAAAGATAAAGAAGAGATGAGTGTCATCCCCTATGCTTCAGCCATAGGATCTATTATGTATGCCATGCTGTGTACCAGACCTGATGTAAACCTTGCCGTGAGTTTGGTAGCTAGATACCAAAGTAATCCTGGCAAGGAACACTGGACAGCAGTCAAGAATATCCTGAAGTACCTGAAAAGGACAAAGGACATGTTTCTCATTTATGGAGGAGACGAAGAGCTTGTCGTAAAGGGTTACGTCGACGCTAGCTTTGACTCAGATCCGGATGACTCTAAGTCACAAACCGGATACGTGTATATGTTGAATGGTGGAGCAGTAAGCTGGTGCAGCTGCAAGCAGAGCGTCGTGGCGGGATCTATGTGTGAAGCGGAGTACATGGCAGCCTCGGAGGCAGCGCATGAAGCGATTTGGGTGAAGGAGTTCATCACCGACCTAGGAGTCATACCCAATGCATCGGGGCCAATCAAACTCTTCTGTGACAACACTGGAGCTATTGCCCTTGCCAAGGAGCCCAGGTTTCACAAGAAGACCAGGCACATCAAGCGTCGTTTCAACTCCATCCGTGAAAATGTTCAAGATGGAGACATAGAAATTTGCAAAGTACATACGGATCTGAATGTCGCAGATCCGTTGACTAAACCTCTCTCGCGAGCTAAACATGATCAACACCTGAACTCTATGGGTGTTCGATTCATCACAATGTAACTAGATTGGTGACTCTAGTGCAAGTGGGAGACTGTTGGAAATATGCCCTAGAGGCAATAATAAAAGTATTATTATATTTCATTGTTCATGATAATTGTCTTTTATTCATGCTATAACTGTATTATCCGGAAATCGTAATACACGTGTGAATACATAGACCTCAATATGTCCCTAGTGAGCCTCTGGTTGACTAGCTCGTTGTGATCAACAGATAGTCATGATTTCCTGGCTATGGACATTGGATGTCGTTGATAACGGGATCACATCATTAGGAGAATGATGTGATGGACAAGACCCAATCCTAAGCATAGCACAAAGGTCGTTTA
The DNA here is from genome assembly GCF_018294505.1 of Triticum aestivum. Taxonomy (NCBI): domain Eukaryota; kingdom Viridiplantae; phylum Streptophyta; class Magnoliopsida; order Poales; family Poaceae; genus Triticum; species Triticum aestivum. Next base: position 609,087,432 of record NC_057812.1, read on the forward strand.
GTTCGTTTGCTAGAGCTTTGCCAATGTCAAGTATCTCTTCCTTAGACCATGAGATCGTGTAACTCTCGGATACCGTAGGAGTGCCTTGGGTGTATCAAACGTCACAACGTAACTGGGTGACTATAAAGGTGCATTACAGGTATCTCCGAAAGTAGCTGTTGGGTTGACACGGATCGAGACTGGGATTTGTCACTCCGTATGACGGAGAGGTATCTCTGGGCCCACTCGGTAATGCATCATCATAATGAGCTCAAGGTGACCAAAGTGTTGGCCACGAGATCATGCATTACGGTACGAGTAAAGTGACTTGCCGGTAACGAGACTGAACAAGGTATTGGGATACCGACGATCGAGTCTCGGGCAAGTAACGTACCGATTGACAAAGGGAATTGTATACAGTGTTTGATCGAATCCTCGACATCGTGGTTCATCCGATGACAACATCGAGAAGCATGTGGGAGCCAACATGGGTATCCAGATCCCGCTGTTGGTTATTGACCGGAGAACGTCTCAGTCATGTCTACATGTCTCCCGAACCCGTAGGGTCTACACACTTAAGGTTCGATGACGCTAGGGTTATTAAGGAAGTTTGTATGTGGTTACCGAATGTTGTTCGGAGTCCCGGATGAGATCCCGGACGTCACGAGGAGTTCCATAATGGTCCGGAGGTAAAGATTTATATATGGGAAGTCCTATTTTGGCCACCGGAAAATGTTCGGGATTTTTCGGTATTGTACCGGGAAGGTTCTAGAAGGTTCCGGAGTGGGGCCCACCTGCATGGGGGGACCCACATGAACGTGAGTAGTGGGGGAAAGGCCCCACACCCCTGGTCAAGGCGCACCAAGATCCCCCCTTAGAAGGAATAAGATCATATCCCGAAGGGATAAGATCAAGATCCCTAAAAAGGGGGGATAACAATCGGTGGGGAAGGAAATGATGGGATTTCTTTCCTCCCACCTTGGCCAACGCCCCAATGGACTTGGAGGGCAAGAAACCAGCCCCTCCACCCCTATATATAGTGGGGAGGCGCATGGGAGCTGAACACAAGCCAAGGCGCAGCCCCTCCCCTCCCCAACACCTCTCCTCCTCCGTATATGCTTGGCGAAGCCCTGTCGGAGTACTGCTGCACCAACTACACCACGCCGTCGTGCTGCCGTTGGAGCAATCTTCCTCAACCTCTCTTTCCCCCTTGCTGGATCAAGAAGGAGGAGACGTCTCCCGTCCCGTACGTGTGTTGAACGCGGAGGTGCTGTCCGTTCAGCATTTGGACATCGGTGATCCGAATCACGTTCGAGTACGACTCCATCATCACCATCCCCTTGGCTAGCTTCCGCTCGTGATCTACAAGTGGTATGTAGATGCAAACTCTCTCCCTTGACTCGTTGCTTAGATGAACTCATAGATGGATCTTGGTGAAACCGTAGGAAATTTTTTAATTTTCTGCAACGTTCCCCAACACCTCGTGCACAACCGTGACCATGTCACCGTCGCCATTGAGGACCTCGACGCCTTCGATGCCGAGCTCGCTGACAGGATCCGCAAGGCACCCACGAACTACCTACCGCTGGTGCGTTGCCCTCTTTGAACTGTCTTTTTTTTGTCTGGCGGGCTATTTGAAACTATGTCATGTCTGTCTTTTATCTGTTGATTCAGAGCTGTGTTTAACTCTTCGTGTGGTGGGTTTCTGCAGTTCGAGATGGTTGGGTCAGAGGTTCTCACCAGCCTTAGGTCTAAGGTCGTTGGCGAGACCGGGGAAATGGAGGAGCCCGTCACCGGCGATGTGCAGACCTTCCTGTCCTCCAAGGAGAATTGTGTCTCCATGGGATCTATCGATGTTCTGAAACTAATTCTGTAAATTAGTTGATTCCAGAAAGTTTTAGGAACTCCATGTTGATAACAAACATAGAAAGTTTTAGGAACGCCATTTAGAGTACATTTGCTTGCTCTATTATTTTTTTTGGGTTACTCCATCTTGCTCTGTTAAGTAAAATAAGATATGTGGAGTAGCAGCAGCAAGCTAGAACCCTCCATCTTGCTCTGTACATAGTCAAAGAAAGTGGAGTAGCAGCAGTAAGCTAGACCCACCAAACAGCTAACGCTCAGGGTAACCTTTTTCTCCATCAACCCCTCTCTTTTATGTCTAGTGTTCCTGTACGTGTGTTGTTGGTGAATTTCTTCCAAGTACTCTTGTACTTGAGTTTGCAGTAACAATTGGAGCAGAGTACTGTTGTACTTCACTTCACAGCACCAATTTCTGCAAAGTACTCTGGTACATCAGTTGTAATTTTCACTAGTTACTAATTGAGTCACAGTTCATTTTTGGTACTTGGCATGATTTGTACTCAGTAGATATGCATGTGAATTAGTAATTAGGTATTGCCACATTAGTGAATTTCAGTCTGACATATAATTTGGCAGGTGTACCTTATTCCCTAAAAGAATAAAGATAGAAAAAGGTAATTTAGGTTGGTAGGTACCATTCACTACAACTTAGAGATCACAATATTTCCAAATCTACAGAGTTTATTCTCTTGACTAAAACTACACACTCTAGATATTATGTACTTTGTCTTGCACTGAAGTGTTTCTCTGTTGATGAGATTATCTATTACTATCTACTAGTAATTCAAGAGCAATTAGTTGATGAAACTTCTATTTTTGGCAAACTTCAATTATGGCGATTGTGTTCAGCTTGACTAATTCTTTTGTGGGGCATCGAACACTGGCATCTACTAGTAGTGTTTTTCTTCTCTATTAACTAGTTATCTATGCATACCTTATTCTAAAGTGTGGAGTGTCAACTATTTCAGCAGCATCACATATTGCAAGTAACATCTTTCTGTTTATGGAGTGTAAACAAAATAAGATCCCACATACACTTGCATTTTTTCTAAACATTTAGCCCGTCCTGTTTAGTCGAATGAAGAAAAAATGCAAGGACAGTAAAATGTGTGTAGATAAACAGATAACAAAAATGTGGTTCCATACTAGTTGGAACACTTTTCGCTTAAATGATGTTCATGACAGATTTATCCAACCGTTGCACTTTACTGAACAGTTGTTTCCTAGACATGTTGGGTTTTTCAAACCTTCTCTTGGGAGTAATTATATTTGTTAACTGCTGTCCTTTTGCAAGAAAAATAAAAGATGTTGTCCTGAATGAATATAAAAATACTATAACAAGCTCTTCTTTGTGGCATTTAGGGGCATTGCAAGGCACTGCAATTACCTACAGAACCAGAAGGCCATGCTGTATTGTTATTGTAGACCGTGATGATCATGCAGAACTAAATGACAAGTTCTTCTGTACATTGTTCTTTGATATCCAGTTTTGAATTGAAGATGCATCAATCTCTAGCTTCGACACCGCGTCGTGACCTGATCTGGTGCGTGCAGGGGTTCCCTGTGGTGGACCATGGAGGACGCCGTCTTCACCCCCCTGCCCCGACGCCATGGACGACGCCGTCTTCATCTTCCTGCCCTTATGCCATGGAGGATGCCCCTCCACCACTGCTCCGACGCCACCCAGGTCTTCTTACCTTCAGTTTCTTCTTCTTCTTCCCTTACCCTCCATTCCCTTGACTGAGATGTGATGTGGTTTCCTGCCATGAATGAGCAGCTGTAGCCGGATAGATGTAGGACGACCGACCATGGATGAGCAACAACAACACCCCCATGGTGAGCCCCTCCACCCCTTTGTTCCCCTCTGCTTTTTGTGATGCTAGAGTTTGGCCTCGGTTCCATGGTTGATTACTTGCTGGCCGTCGTGTCGAGGACTGAGTGTTCGAGCTGATTTGTGTTGTTAGTGGTCATCTAGCTACGGATTTGCTGCTGCAAGTTAGAATGCCTACTGTTCTGTGGTGTAGAAGACTACTAAATTATCTAGTTTGCATCCCTTTGATGTCATGTATGCTACTAATTTGTTGCAGGTAATTAGAATGTTGTAGATTCAGTACAAATGTGGCATAATCCATTGGAATAAATTAGATGGGAATATATGGTAGGTTTAGTACAAACGTGGCTTAATCCATTGGAATTTTTGTTTCCAATGGGACAATCAGAATGTTGTAGGTTTAGTACATGATGCCATGGAAGGTTGTTCTTTGTTGTTGCCTCTGTCAAACTGATGCTACCGTCAAACTGTCGTAGTTTATGATGTTGTTGTTGACTTGCTGTTAATGTTGTTATTGACCGGTTGTTGATGCTGTTGTTGACCTGTTGTTGATGCTGTTTCAGGAGAAGAAGGACCTGCTGTTGATTCTCGCAGGATGCGCCCACAACTGCCTCGATGCTGCTAGAAACGCCCCTGGATCGCTACTGCTGCTGGACCTGACCTGGGTGCATGGAGGAGAAGCATGCCCGCTGTTGGAACAGGGCCTATCACCGTTCTATTGGCCCAGTCCTGACAGGAGTAGGAACAGGGCCTATCACTGTTCTGTTTGTGATTGTTATCGAAGGAGCTTCTAGAGAATGTTTGGAGTATCACGTGTAGAGCTTGTAAAGTATATGTTATTTGTAGAATAGGAGCTCTGTACTGAATCTAGATGATAATATTTGGAGTATTATGTGTGTTTTTTGTTTGTGCCAATTTAAATACTGGTTATTTATTTACTGTTAAATTGAAATATGAAGAATATGAACTTGCTAGCTGGGACCCACGTACTTGAACCTGACATCTGGGACCCATTTGAAAAAACTAAAACTTTCTAGCAGAAAAGGCCACGGCCCCAAAATGAGAAGGCTTAATTGTTGGGCTTGGCCCATCTACCTAGCCAAAATTAATATGAGAAAAAAACACAAATAGGCCGAATTGTTGGGCTAGGCCCATGTAGAAAATCGAATTGGACCGGGCTGAATCCTGTGCCACATCAGATTGCCACGCTGGATGCCTACGTGGCCTCAGGAGGTTGCTAGTGACCAAAACGCCACAGTAGACGTATTTTGGTCATAAACGTCTTCGACCATTCCAGAAGAAAGGTCGCTATAGTCAGTTTATGACCGCCACCTTTTGACCTTCTGTTTTTGCTCACAAAAAGGTCACAAGAAAAACAATGACCTTTCAGTGACCAATAGTGGTGGTCACAAGTTGACATATTTCTTGTAGTGTATATATTTCGATGGTTCCAAAATGCTGGCAGGATTAGGAGCGGGTGTTGTTTTGACGTCCCCCACTGGAGACGTAGTCCAGTACGTGCTCCAAATATTATACATAGACTCCAATAATGCAGCCGAATACGAGGACTTATTGCATGGTCTCCGGATGGCTGTCTCCATGGGCATACAATGCCTGGAAGTGCGCGGGGACTCAAACCTTGAAATATCTCAAATAAATGGAGATTTTGATGCTAAACATCTAAAGATGGCGGCTTATCACAATGCCATCCTAAAAATGTCATCTCGGTTCGAGGGGCTCGAGTTTCATCACGTGGCTCGAGAAAGCAATCAAGCAGCGGACGTCCTTGCCCGCATCGGCGCTAAGCACCACCCCGTCCCACCTAACATCTTTCTGGAAAGGCTTTTTAAGCCATCCATGGTGTGGCAAGGGGAGAGCGGCAACACCAGTCCGGATCCGAACACAACCCCAGATTCCGAACACAACAATATCCTCGGTGCCTCAGCCACCGAAATAGCACCATCGGCCCATCTCATCATGGCAGTCATTGCCCCATGCACCGAACCCTTCTTGGCGTACCTTAATAGGAGAGAACTCCTAGAGGATCAGAATGAGGCTCGCCGCATTGTCCGGTGTTTGAAAGGCTGCAAGGTCCATGATGGAGAGCTCTACAAGAAAAGCGCTACCGAATTTCTTTAAAGATGTATCTCCGAGTAAGACGGGCAGCAACTCTTGGCTGGAATTCATGTCGGTCTCGGCGGGCACCATGTTGAAGCTCGGGCCCTTGTTAGCAAGGCCTTCCATACAGGTTTTTACTGGTTGACGGCCCGAGCAGATGCACAGGACCTGGTCCAACGTTGCGTCGGATGCCAGCTCTTCGCCAACCAAAGCCATATGCCCCCACCGCTCTACAAACGATCCCCATCACTTGGTCTTTCGCGGTCTGGGGGCTCGATATGGTCGGACCCCTTAAAGGAGGAAGCCATAAGAGGAAGTATCTGCTGGTCATGGTGGATAAATTCACTAAGTGGATAGAGGCCAAACCAGTTAAAACGGCCGAGGCGGGGTCAGTGATAGAGTTCATATCTGGCGTGGTACACCGTTATGGTGTTCCACACAGCATCATCACCGATAACGGCTCCAACTTCACAGCCGATGAGTGAAAACTTGGTGTGCTAATTTGGGCATCATGCTCGATTATGCCTCTATCTATCTCCCGCAAAAAACGACCAAGTTCAACGGGCCAACGGTCTTATTATGAGCGGCATCAAACCCAGGCTAGTGCGGTCTTTGAGAGAATCAGACAAGCACTAGGTTGAGGAGCTCAACTCCGTACTCTGGGGGCTACGGACCACGCCCGACCGCACTACTGGATATACACCTTTCTTCATGGTGTACGGCGCGGAGGCTGTGTTTCCCTGCGATATTATTCATGACTCACCTCGAGTGCGCATGTACGAAGAGAGAGAGAGGCCGAGCTTGATCGGCAGGACAACCTAGACGCCCTGGAGGAAGAGCGCGATGTTGCAAAAGCCCGTTCAGCATTTTATCAACAACAGGCCCGCAAATATCAAAGCAGAGAAGTACGGGCCAAGACTTATAATGTTGGCGAACTTGTTCCACGCTTGCCGGAGAAGAAAAAGGACAAACTCAAGCCCAAGTGGGAAGGTCGTCCCTTCATCATTGACGAAGTTCTCACTGGAGGAGCGTACCGCCTGCGTGCTGCATCAGACAATCGCCTAGAGCCGAACCCCTGGAAAGTGGCCAGACTCCGAAGATTCTATGCCTAGCGCCGAACTATTTGTTTGTCTCCTTCTCCCTATTGTTTCCTTTATTTTCCCTCTCTTTTCGTAATTTCTTTTTTTCTAAGCCTTAAAGCTTTCGCACGGCTAAAACATACACCTGTGATGTACACATACTTGAACATGTACGTCCATTATACCTGGGAGCTTCCTGGACAGAAGCTTATTCTTATTTTCTGAGCATCAAGCTCATCACATATGCATTTTTCCCATATGTACCTTTTCTTCGCCATTATATGCATAGATATGACTTAAGTTTTGGCCAAGCTGGGTTGCCTGGCTCCTGTGCTTATGCCCTACGTTCCCGTTAGTTCGGCTAGGGCATAAAGGGAGCACCTCTGCGATTGTTACTGCCGGGTCATCCGGATGTGTACCTCAGTCTGGGTGAAGCCGAAAGCTAGGGTTCTTAAGAGAATATTCTGTCGGTGGACTAAAGATGTTTTATATTCCTTCCACTATGAACCCCCAGATGATTACCTATACTGTGATGTTACCAATCACAATTCGGACATGCACTTTAATGCATGCACACCCAGGGAAAGGAGCCCTTAACAGAACTATTCTCTTTGGAAGATGTTTCTTACAATCATGATGTAATATAACATAACTAGCCGGATACAACTTGTATGTTCAAGCAACTATGACCACTACGCTTGGTTTCCATGCATACCCCGGTCTATTTTACCGCTCAGGTATTGGGAAACACTCCGCACCTTTGGGTCCAGAGGTCGAAGCGAAAAGGTCTGCCATGACAATCGTTTTTACAATTCAGCTAGAGTTACATATGTCAAGGAAAGTACATAGTCACTAGGACTCAAAAATTTCCTCCTCTATGCCGTCCAGCAGGCGGTCTAACTTATAATCTTGCTGGGAATACTTGGCGGCTACTTCTACTTGGTCATATACCAAATTAATGGGAACTTCTTTTCCGTCTGATCCTAGAGGTCCGACCCGAGCCTTATGATTCGGATCAAGCCTGGTATACCGCGTTTTTACCATGGCCCAGGCTTCTTGTGCACCTTCCCGGCAGTCCGATATCTTCCACAGTCGAAAGCACCGCCATGCTCCCTTGAATAGTTGTATAAGCTCCTCCATCTTTCCCGGAGGGTAGGCGGATGGCCATAGGGCCTTGGCAACACTTTGCATCGCCTGCCGAGCCTACTCATGCACCTGCGACAGCTCTTGTAGCAGATCACTCGAAGATCCGGACATCTCCTCTTCGGGACGACCGGTCAGCATACCTGCAGACATAACTTTGTCAGTCCCCTCTATCTCCAAATTATTTGAAGGTAAGTTTGACCGCATACTGAATATGCCACCTCGCAGCCTTTTATTCTCCTTTACAGAGTCCGCCAGCTGGGCCCGTACATCTTTCAGTTCCTTGCTGTCGGATTTCGGGTTCCAGCAGACCCTTGAGGTTCGAACACTAGGGTGCACGCAGAGATCTCTCCCCTACCGGTCTATGTCCAATCTCCTCGCGTGATCTAAGCTGGAAACAACGAACAACACAAGGGACACGAGGTTTATACTGGTTCGGGCCACCGTTGTGGTGTAATACCCTACTCTAGTGTGTGGTGTGGTGGATTGCCTCAAGGGCTGATGATGAACAGTACAAGTGAAGAACAGCCTCGCGAGAGGTGTTCTTGAGCTGGTGCGATGAACTGCTTTGGTGGGTTCAGTCGCCACTCTCTCTCTCTCTCTCTCTCTGCTGTGGTTCTACTAGATCTCTAACCCTCCCTCTACTCTTTGGTGGCTAGCTCTATTTATAGAGGCCCTGGGCCTCTCCCCATATAATGAGCGGGAAGGGCACCAATACTTGGTCATTTTGAAGGGGAACATATAGTACAAGTTATCCTGACCAAAGGTGATCTTCGGCTGCCAAAAGCATTGGTGATGACGCCGTCTTGGGCTCCACGGTGACCTCCATCCTGCTGCTCTGTTGGTCTTGGTCTCGTTGCACCGGAATGGTAACCTTTGCCCGATGCCTTGGCCTGTGCTTGCCCCATTTGCACAAAAGGGGAAACAAGGAGACTGTGCAGGCCGGCGCCCGCCTGGCACCCGCCTGGTCTCGATCGTCATGGCTTGCGTCACGGGCTCCTTGCGAGGTACCCCTGCCTTGATCTCTCCGCCTCCTTGCGAGCCTACACGTTGAGGCTGCCTCTGAGGAAGCTTTCGGTCGTCTGCCCCGCAAGGCTTGGCCCCTCGCGAGGGTCTTGAGCTTGAGCTGATGAAGATGGGCCATGCTGGGCCCCCACTTGAGCCACGCCGCAGGCCGCAGGCAGGCAAGTCTGGGGACCCCGTTCCCAGAACAACGACAGTAGCCCCCGGGCCCAAGGTGCGCCCGGGCTTGGCCTAGCAGGGAAGCGAAGGGGCAAGCGTGAAGCACCGCGGGCCCCAATAGCCTGCGACCTTGGGCGCCGCGTGGCGATTGATTGGACGTGGGCGCCTGCGCTTCCCCATGATGCCTCGGCGACCGCACGACTTGACAAGTCCCTGCATGCAGAGAAACCGGTCATGATTACCTGCAATCGTGGTGCTCGGCGGTTGGCCTCCTCCGGCTATAAGTACGGGGCTGTGTGAGCCCCTTCAGCTCATCCCTTCTTGCTGCTCCTTTTCTTCTTCTTGGCTACTCGCCATTCCCATGGCTCCAAAGAGATTGTCGGCCGCGGAGAAAGGAAAGGCCCGCCAGGCAGGGCCTGACTCCCCCCCAACCAAGCACGGCCGAGGCCGCCCTCACAAGTATTCCATGGTCCCCGTAGTGGCCTCCCGCGGCTATGGAGGCGGTTCCCTGTGCGGTGGTGAGCGCTCGGCCGCCGATGGGGGGCACACCGTTGCTGCGCGCCCCCCTAGGCCATGCTTTCGCTCTGCGGAGCTGCTGTCGGAGTTAGTCGTGTGGTCAGTGGACCCAACCAGCACCCGGCTCCAGCTCCCCCATTTCTTCGTAGGTGATCTGCCGGCCAGTGCCCGGTGCGGCTTCTGGCTCCAGGCAGACGGCTGCTGCAGCAGGGCCTCCCGGGCTTCGCTGGAGGTCTCCATTTCTGGGAATGGGGCCCTGACCCGCGACTGGCAAACGTTTGCCTGCGCACGCGGCCTGGGCCGGTGGTGCACCCTGCACTTCAAGTTCTATGGCGACGCCACCCTCTACGTGAGGGTCTTCGGGGAAGACGGTCACCGTGCTGGGTGCTGCCCCGAAGACGACGACCGCGGCCGCCTGCCCAGCCCCGGTACTGACCAGGATGAAGACGGCGATAGGCGTACTGGCAGCGGTGCTCGGGGTTCGCTGAGCTTCGGCGACTCCCTCTCAAGCAGCAGCTCCTCCAGTGATGGCCGCGACCAGCCCCCGCGCCGTCGTGCCAGCCTCGGTGAAGGTAGCATGTCAGCCAGCCGTCGCGCCCCGACAAAGCGAGAGGAGGGATCCGCCTGAGCCCCAGGAGCAGCTCGAACCTTGGATGTGGGTTGGTGCAGGACGAATCGCGCCCATTTTGTTTTCCTTCTTTTCCTGCGCAGAAATAGAAGGTAGTATAGGGCCCCGCGGGGGCGTGTTAGAACTGATGCTGTTAACCATCGTGCTGCTTCCACTACTTCTGCACTGTGTTCCCGCGCCGTGCACCCATGTGCGGGAATTATTTTAGCTCAGTGGGGCTTGACGCGGTCCTCGCCTCCCGAGGCCGTGGCCTCGCCGTGCGCTTTGTGCCCTGCAAGGATCAGTAGGAGGGGTAACTTTCGGTCTTGGTTGTGGGGGCGATCGGCAAAGGTCCTGCGCTCGTGTCGCGATGCCCGTGAGGCACAGACTGGGAGGGGTGCTCCTGCAGAGGACTCGGATAGGAAAGCTCCAAACGATCGGGGCAGAAAACACTCACGAGGGCGCACGCGAACCTCCCTCGCGAGACTTGTGCGAGAGAAAACGAGGCAAACGAGTGAAAAAGACAAAGAGTCACAAGCCAGGAACGTCAATAGCTTCAATAAAACTTTAAACGAGAGTAAACAAGCCAACTGCAGAAAGCAAATGGAAAAGCCGCATCCGGCACCTATTCTAGTCTTCGACGTCTTCTCACCGGCGCGGAGCTAAGTGCTGCCACTGGGCGTGGGCGGGAGCCCCCGAGGCCCAAGGGCGGCACTCCGGAGACTCCGGGGCGTGTACAGCCCCACTCATTATTACGTGAGAGTGTCACAGGCGGCGAGCTTCACAGGCATTGGCCTTCTTCACAAGCACCGGGCCTTTCCCGAAATGCGGCAGCTTCACAGGCATTTGCCTTCTTCACAGGTATCGGGCCTTTCCCAAAACGCGGCAGCTTCACAGGCATTTGCCTTCTTCATAGGCACCGGGCCTTTCCTAGGCGCTAGGCCTCGCTCAGGGATAGAATCTCCAGAGATGTTGAATGTTCTACACGTTCTGGATGGGTACCCCCTCCGAGGTCTCCAAGCGCGCGGAGCCAGGCCTGGAGACATGAACAACCTTGAATGGGCCCTCCCACATGGGAGAGAGCTTGTGCAGCCCCTCCCTAGAGAGAACCTGTCTGAGCACGAGATCCCCTGCCTCAAGAGTTCGGGGGTGGATGTTGCGGCAGTGGTATCGTCACAGCGCCTGTTGATACCTTGCCGCTCGCAGCGCGGCTTCTCGACGGCGTTCCTCCCCAGCACGAGATCCGTCCCCCGCATGGCGTCCTCCTGCGTCTCGTCGAACGCCAGGACCCATGTGGAGCGACGCCTGACCTCATGAGGGAGAACAGCCTCTGCTCCATAGACGAGTATGAACAGGGTCTCGCCAGTCGGCTTGGTCGCAGTTGTGCGGATTGACCACAACACGGACTGGAGCTCGTCGTACCAGCCCCTGCCATAGGTCTCCAGCTTCTTCTTGAAGGTCCTGGCTTTGAGGCCCCTTAGGACCTGTGCGTTGGCTCGCTCGGCCTGGCCGTTGCTCCGGGGGTGTGCTACCGAAGCGTAGCATATCTGCGTTCTAAGGTTAGCACAATACATTTTGAAGAGATTACTGGTGAATTAGGAACCGTTCTCGGTGATGATGTGGTTGGGCACCCCAAATCGGCTCACGAGGCCCTTGATGAATTTGACCGCAGAGCCTCTCGGGATTGTGCGGATGGCTTCCACATCAGCCCACTTGGTGAACTTGTCCACATCGACATAGAGGTAGCGATAGCCCCCTAGCGCCCGAGGAAACGGGCCCAGAATGTCCAGCCCCCAAACCGCGAATGGCCATGAGAGGGGTATAGTCTGTAGACCCCCCGCAGGCTGATGGATCTGCTTAGCGTGAAACTGGCTGGCCTCGCAAGCCTTCACCAGCTCAACGGCGTCGTTGAGCGTCATGGGCTAGTAGAATCCACTACGGAACGCCTTGCCAACGAGGGTTCGTGACGACGAGTGGTGCCCGCAGTCTCCGCCGTGTATGTCCGCCAGTAGCTCCTTCCCTTGCTCTCGGGAGATGCAACGTAGGGACACGTTATTTGGTCGCTTCCTGTAGAGCTCTCCATCCTTGATGCAATAAGCTGTGGCCTGCTGTGCCACACGCCCCGCTTCCTCCTCATTCTCCGACAGAGTCCGTTGCATCAGGTAGTTCTTGAGATTAGGGATCCAACACCCTTCCTGAGGCTCTAATGCCAGGAGTAGGCGTGCCCCTAAGGCCGGGCTGCAGACCGGGGCTCCTGAGGCAGGCGGCTGAGGGAGCTTCTCCCTTGGTTGCGCCGTGCTCGACAGTGACGGCACCGCCGAGGGTTTGAAGAGCCGCTCCTTGAAGACACCGGGCTCCTGAGGCAGCCGCCTAGATGCCCTCTTGGCAATGTCATCAGCCTCCTGATTGGTGCCGCGAGGCATATGCTGCAACTCCAGCCCCCAGAACTGTTTCTCCATCTTGCGAACCTCAGCGAGGTAGGCTTCCATGTGCTTGTCCTTTGGCTCGTATATCTTGTTGGAGAAGTTGACGAGGAGCTATGAATCGCCCTTGATGATGAGGCGCTTTACCCCTAAGGCAATTGCGGCCTTCAAGCCTGCTATTAGGCCTTCGTACTGCGCTATGTTGTTGGAGACCTTTTCTCCATGCTGGAAGCAGAGTTGTACGACGTAGTAGAGTTTGTCCTGGGTAGGGGATACGAGCACTGCGCCAGCTCCCGCACCATGCGGGAGAACACCCCATCGAAGTACATGACCCAGCCGTCCGGTGCTTCACTTCCCGGGGAAAGTGATCGGTCTTCGCCTGCCTCGAGACCCGGCGCTTCTGCCAATTCTGCCATGAAATCCGCAAGTGCGGCTCCCTTGATGACTCTGGTCGTACTGAATTCTAGCTGAAATGCCTGTAGTTCAATGTTCCATTCAGCAACCCTTCCAGCCGAGTTGGGGCTCCTGAGTACTCTTTCCAAGGGGTATGCTGAGACGACTTTGATGGGATGGCCTTGGAAGTAGTGGTGCACCTTGCGTGAGGCCACTAGTAGCGCGAGGAGTTTTTGAGGCATGGGATACCATGCCATTGCATCCCGTAGCACCGTGCTAACGAAGTACATGGGACACTCGACGAGGTTGAGGGTGCTGGCGCAGCTTGCGTCTTCCAGAGGCCGAGGCGTCTCTTGAGGCGATGGAGCTCCCAGTGCTTGGTCGCCTGAAGAGGCCTCTCCTGCTCCGGGTGCACTCTCCTGCTGCTGCTGTTCCTTTCCGGCTGCGGTTGCGGCCTTCGCGAGGCCCTCCTGGCTCTACTTTGCTTCAGTTTGGACGGTCGATGCGGCCTTGGCATAGTGCTCCTCCCTGACCGCCACCAGGGCTGCGCTAGCAGAGTAGGGGGTGGCCGCAAGGTAGAGCACTAGGGGCTCCCGAGGACACGGAGCTACCATCACTGGTGGGCTGGTAAGGTACCTCTTGAGGTCTTGGAATGCCTTGTCAGCCTCTTCAGTCCATTCGAAGGGGCCCTTTTTCTTCATTAGCTTGAAGAAGGGCAGCGCTCGTTCCCCCAGCTTGGAGATGAAGCGCCCCAGCGCAGTTACGCGCCCGGTGAGCTTCTGCATTTCTCTGAGGGTCCTTGGCGGGCTCATGTCTTCGACTGCCTTGACCTTCTCCGGGTTCGCCTCGCTGCCCCTGTGGGACACGAGAAAACCCAGGAGCTTGCCCGAGGGGACTCCGAACACGCACTTGTCCGGATTGAGCCGTAGGTCCACTTCGTTGAGGCTCGCAAAGGTTTCATCCAGGTCCTGTATCAGGGTTCTTGCCTCACGAGACTTCACCGCAATGTCATCGAGGTAAGCTTCAGCATTCCTCCCGAGATGCCGGTCTAAGGTGATGTGCATCAGCCGCTGAAAGGTCGCGCCTGTGTTGCGCAACCCAAATGGCATGCACGTATAGCAGTACACTCCACACGGGGTCAGGAAAGCCGTCTTCTCCACATCTTCTACCGCCATCTTGATCTGCTGATAGCCCGAGAAGGCATCTAGGAAGCACAATAGGTCACACTCTGCGGTGGAGTCGACTATCTGTTTAATGCAGGGGAGCGGAAATGGATCCTGCGGGCAGGCCTTGTTAAGGTTGGTGAAGTCGACGCACATGTGCCCCTTTCCTCCCTTTTTTGGCACAACGACCGGATTAGCCAGCCAATCAGGGTAGCGGACCTCGCGGATAACTCCTGCCGCCTCTAGCTTCCGGGTCTCTTGAACGATGAAAGCTTGTTTCTCAGTGGACTGCCACCTCGCCTTCTGCTTCACGGGGCGCACATTGGGGCACACGTTGAGGTGATGCTCAATCACTTTCCTTGGGACCCCTGCTAGCTGATCAGGTTCCCACACGAACACCTTCTTGTTTGCACGCAGGAACCTCACCAGGGCCTTCTCCTGCTCGGGCTTGAGGTTGGCCCCTATGGTGAAGGTAGCGCCAGTGGACCCATCCTCGTCGACTGGTACCTACTTGGTTTCCGCCTTGTCTTGGGTGAATAGCTCCTTCTTTTTAGCCAGCGCAGCCCCCTTGGCCTCAAGGGCGTCGGTGCTAGTGGGTTGTGCCACCGCGGCTGCCTTGAAAACAAGCTGGAGCACCTGCAACGCATCCCTTGTGTCTCCTGACACGGTGAGGTTGTACGTCGAGTGAGTTGCTGCCATGAACCGAGCCAGGGCCGGATAGCCGAGGATGGCGTTGTAGGGGAGGCCAGTGGGGGCGATGTCGAAGTTGATCAGCTCCGTGTGGAAGTTGTCGTGGGTGCCGAAGGTCACTGGGAGGTGGATCTGTCCCAAGGAGGTGGTGGAACCGGCTCCGACGCCCGAGAAAGGTCTGCTGGGTTGGAGCTGCTCCAGCGGCACGTGGAGGAGGCTGAAGGCCTCCATCGAGAGCACAGTGAGGCCAGCACCACCGTCGATGAGGGTCCTGGTGACGGCCACTTGGCAGATGGTGGGGGTGCACAACATCGGGAGCGCGCTTGAACCGATGGGGTTGAAGGGGTGATCCTCCGAGTCGAATGTTAGATTGGCCTCGGGCGCCACCCAGCCCGGGGGCTTCCCGGCGCTTGGAGGCAGTGCTGATCCGGCGGGTGAACAGCTTGACGTGATGGCTCGAGGGTGGTGCCTGGGAGCCACCCAGGAGAGCTGCGACGACGGGCGGTGCTGGTGCGGCAAAACGGGTGAGGAAGAGGTCACGCAGCTCCTCCCAGGAGGTTACAGAAGCCGTCGGCTGGTGGAGGAGCCACGCGCGCGGGACGCCTGTGAGGGCCATGGGTAACTAGTTGGCCATCACCCGGACGTCGCCCCCGGCTCTGAGGACGGCCTCCTCGTACGCCAGCAGGAAAATCATCGGGTCTGTCGCGCCGTTGTAGAGTAGCAGCGTGTCGGGCTTGAACTTGTGCGGCCACTGCACCTGTCGCAAGGTGGGGGCCAAGGCCCGGAGCCCCCTGACCCCAATGCCGTCATCCGTCGCTGGAGCGGGTGGCGCGTTGTCCGCCATGAGGGCAGGATGCGATGTTGGGGAGAGCGGGTCGTCAGAAGGGAGAATTCCGGCGCACCCCTACCTGGTGCGCCAAATGCCGGATTTCGGGTTCCAGCACACCCTTTAGGTTCGAACACTGGGGTGCGCGTGGAGATCTCTCCCATACCGATCTACGTCCAATCTCCTCGCATGATCTAAGCTGGAAACAATGAACAACACAAGGGACACGAGGTTTATACTGGTTCGGGCCAGCGTTGTGGTGTAATACCCTACTCTAGTGTGTGGTGTGGTGGATTGCCTCAGGGGCTGATGATGAACAGTACAAGGGAAGAACAGCCTCGCGAGAGGTGTTCTTGAGCTGGTGCGATGAACTACTTTGGTGAGTTCAGTCGCCTCTCTCTCTCTCTTCTAGGGTTCTACCAGATCTCTAGCCGTCCCTCTACTCTGTGGTGGCTAGCTCTATTTATAGAGGCCCTGGGCCTCTCCCCAAATAATGAGCGGGAAGGGCGCCAACACTTGGCCATTTTGATGGGGAACATATAGTACAAGTTATCCTGACCAAAGGTGGTCTTCGGCTGCCAAAAACACTGGTGATGACGCCGTCTTGGGCTCCACGGTGACCTCCATCCTGCCACTCTGTTGGTCTTGGTCTCGTTGCACCGGAATGGTAACCTTTGCCCGATGCCTTGGCCTGTGCTTGCAACCTTTGCACCAAAGGGGAAACAAGGACACTGTGCAAGCCGGCGCCCGCCTGGTCTCGATCGTCATGGCTTGCGTCACGGGCTCCTCGCGAGGTACCCCTGCCTTGATCTCTCCGCCTCCTCGTGAGCCTGTCTGTTGAGGCTGCCTCTGAGGAAGCTTTCGGTCGTCCGCCCCGCGAGGCTTGGCCCCTCGCGAGGGTCTTGAGCTTGAGCTGATGAAGATGGGCCGTGCTGGGCCCCCACTTGAGCCACGCCGCAGGCCGCAGGCAGGCAAGTCTGGGGACCCTCGTTCCCAGAACGCCGACACTTGCCCAGTTGGGTATTCGAATCCTGGAGCTTGTTTGCACACTTTCTCCATCACAACTTTTGTTTGCACACGCTCGCCCGCGGCTAGCAGTTTTTTGGCTTCTCGTTCTTCGCCTTGAGTGGCTTTCAGTTGCTCTTGCATTTGATCTAATGATCCTATTAAGGGGTGAGCAACTGTGTTAGCATTATTGGTATACCATTATGTTTTCTTGATGGAGGGAAACATTACCAGGAGACGCCTTCTTGGATTTCTCCAGTTCGGCATTGGCAGCATTTAGCTAGGTGCGATACTTTTCTAGTTCCTGAGATAATAGGCTGTTCTTCTCCGAAAGCACCTGGTTATACAATGATCCTTAAATCAGTTGTATCAAATGCTTTAAGTCTCGGGGGCTACTAGTGTATGATTATTAAATCTACGCTTGCCCGCATATCTTTCAGATGCTGGTCTGTGGCTCTGGCAAGCCCATCCCGAGAAGCTTGGATGTACGCATCGGCCGAGCTGAAGGCATCAAATGCCTCCTTTGAGAAGCCGGGGTCACGAAGAGCGGCCCTTCGACGACGATGATTCATAGCGCTCTCCACTTCAGAGTTCGTGACGGACATATCGTCCGAATCCTCTGTGGAAGGACAGTTCGGCGCCACTCCCGTGTCAGCCCCTATCCTTAGGGCAGGGTCGGGAACCTGAGTAGTGGAGGCATGTCCGGCCGGATCCCTGGATATAGTCCGGCAGATAATTTTACTGATAGAATGCGGCGAATGGCATCACAATTTGATGTGGTGATCAGAAGGTGTATTCTTGAAAAGAAAGCCTTACCTCTTTGACGAGGGCTCTGTCGTGTTATCATTTGCCTTCCTCTTCGAAGATGTGCTCGGCGCGGGCGCCGTTCTCCTCGGAGACGCTTCTGGTGCACGTTGTGGCATCGAGCGCCTCCCCTTTGGAACACGAAATAGTGTGGTGGGTGAGGCGTAGTAAGGAAACTCTTTCAAAGAAGGTGTCTTTTAAATTACTCACATGAAAAGCAGGGAGGAGACCGCGGTAATCCGCAATGATGGGTACTTCGGTACCATCATAACTCGTCTGATAGAATACTCAATCCTCGAGGTCCACAAATATGTCCGGATCTTCTTCGAATCTAGGGTCAAGGTCCTGGTTGTGACCCTCTGGCTGGGTAGCAGGGCTATGGATCCCCTCGATAGCCTTCCGCCATTCCTATAGCGAGTGGATAGGTTACCGTTTGTTGAAAATAATTCAGGGAGAGGAGTAAAATGGTGAGATTGGAGCTTACCCAGCTAGGAGGGTTATACATGAAAAATCCATCTCGACAATTGGGACGAGTGAACTCCTCCTTCTCCCCTTTGTACAGTTCGGCTAATATTTTGAGCAAAGCGGCAGGGGTCTTCGGACCCTTTCGACCGTAGCATGAGCCGTCATCTTCCCCATTATAGTGCCACATGGGAAGCCCTCTGTATTGGAGTGGCTGGACCCCCCGCACTATGGAGATCACCATTACCTCGACTATTGACAGTCCGGACTAGGCGAGCATCTTAATCTTGCCCATCAACAGACTGACTTCGGCGCTATCCTCCTCCTCGAGGCTGTGAGGACGCCAGCTATGGCGTTTCTTCAATGGAGTGCTTGAAAACTCGGGGAGGCCCATTCGAACTGGGTCAGGAAGAGCGACATTGTCAATATAGAACCATTCGGAAGGCCACTCTTCGGAAATCTTCGTCGGCGTGCCGGACAGGTATCCGATCCCAGCTATGCGCCACACTTTGGCTCCTTCCACTTCGAATATTGACCCCCCTTGATTATGAGGGACGAGGCAGAATAGTCTTCTCCATAAATCAAAATGGGCCTTGCAGCCTAGGAATAGCTTGCATAGAGCAATATAACCCGCAAGGTGCAGGATGGAGGCAGGGGTGAAACTATGCAGTTGGAGGCCATAATACTCCAGAAGCCCTCGGAGGAAGGGATGGATTGGAAATCCGACGCCTCTTAGTAAGAATGGTACAAAGCATACTCGTTCCCCCTTGGACGGATTGGGAATGTCCTCTGCCTGAACCACGCCATTAAAGGACTTCAATCCTGCTCGTACAGGGACTAGATCCGCGGGGGGAAGAAAGCCCTGTTTTTGCAGCTTCGATAGCTGACTGTGAGATACAGAGCATCTCTCCCAATCACCCTTTTCGGAGCCGTGGGGATGAGAGGAAGAGTTTGGAGCATTAGCCATGTTGGGGTGGTTCTGCCTAGCAAGCTCTAAGGATTTTTCCATGGGATGTGGAATGGATCTGAGATCTATTCTCTTTAAATAGGCATCTCTCTTGTATAGTTAGGGTGGTATGTGCAAAAATACCCCGACCTCTCGTATTCACTCGCCACGTGGAAGCTGAAGTTAGGAAGGCGTGGAAGCCGAAGGGAGCGGCATTAAATGGAGGGCCGAATACGTTACTTTGAAATCATTGAAGGAGGAACCCGCCTTGCAATGCCGAAGACTACCTGCGTGCCGGACACCTCATCATTGAAGTCTGGTTCGGGGGCTACTGACGGAGTCCTGGACTAAGTGGTCCTCGGGCGTCCGACCTATTGGACATGGGCCGGACTCATGGGCTGTGAAGATGCGAAGACCGAAGACTCTACCCTTGTCCGGATGGGACTCTCCCTGGTGTGGAAGGCAAGCTTGGCGTCCAAATATGAAGATTCATTTCTCTGTAACCAACCTTATGTAACCCTAGATCCCTCCGGTGTCTATATAAACTGGAGGGCTAGGTCCGTAGAGATATCCTCATAATCATAGTCAGGCTAGACTTCTAGGGTTTAACCATTACGATCTCGTGGTAGATCAACTCTTGTAATACTCATATTCATCAAGATCAATCAAGCAGGAAGTAGGGTATTACCTCCATAGAGAGGGCCCGAACCTGGGTAAACATTGTGTCCCTTGTCTCCTGTTACCATCAACCTTAGACGCATAGTTCGGGACCCACTACCTGAGATCCGCCGGTTTTGACACTGACAGGGTGGCTGCTAGCTACTTTGCACTTTGTTAGGGTGAACCTCGGTTGGGGGAGGGCATGCATTCATAGCTTAGCTAGGATTCCCTTCATGCCTACACGAGAGAGGGGGGCTTCTAGCTACTTTGCACTTTGCTAGGTGAACCTTGGTTGGGGGGCATGCATTCATAGCTTAGGAATCCCTTCGTGCCTACACGAGGGGGCTGCTAGCTCTACTTCACACTTTGCTAGGTGAACCTCGGTTTGGAGGCATGCATTCATAGCTTAGGATTCCCTTCGTGTCGACACGAGGGAGGGGGCTGCTAGCTACTTCACACTTTGCTACGGTGAACCTCGGTTGGGGGGCATGCATTCATATATAGCTTAGGATTCCCTTCATGCCGACACGAGGGAGGAGGGGGCTGCTAGCTACATCGCACTTTGCTATGTGAACCTCGGTTGAGGGGGAGGGGGCATTCATTCATATATAGCTTAGGATTCCCTTCATGCCGAGACGAGCGAGGAGGGGGGCTGCTAGCTACTTGGCACTTTGCTAGGTGAACCTCGGTTGAGGGGGAGGGGGCATGCATTCATAGCTTAGGATTCCCTTTGTGCCGACGGAGCAAGCAATACCATGCGCTTTGCGAGAGAGGTGCCACATCAAAGTTGCATTTGGTATTTGAAAATCAAACCACCCTTTTGATACATAAATTTTGTCCACATACAAGTGTGTTCGTGTTCTGACCCTCTCCCGCATCATTTCTCTCCAAATTTATGAACATTATACAAGTCGGATGACGCAACAGACATGGTTCACTCAAACTAACTGTGTGCCATGCCGGTGCACCTGTCACGCACACATCCGCACAATACATTGGGCTCCACGAGGCTCCCCCTCTCAAAAATATCTGCCTGCTTCGAGGGTTTTTCTGTTTCATAACACATGGTTGTTATCTCCGGACCGTGTATGATGCTTCTTGTTCCCAATCCCGCCTGCATCGAAAATATCTGCCTGCCTCGAGGATTTTTCTTTTTCATAACACACGGTTGTTATCTCCAGACCGTGTGCGATGCACTATCATCAAAATTTTCAATAGCCTGGCATTTCAATCCCGCGCAGTAAAAATTTTAGTACCCGCGTCATTTCCTAAAACACCCCCCTCCACACACACACACACACACCAAAACCTCCTCAGGCGTGCGCGCGCGCGCACACACACACACCCTCCCTCGCTCGAAACCCTAGCAAAGTCCCTACCGCCGCTGCCGCCGTCGCAAGGCCTCCATTGTCAACATCTGCCGGTGTGCCCGTGCACCTTACCCACCGATCTCCATACCCAGGCCGCCCTGAGTTTCTTAGATGACGCCTGCCAAATGCCCCCTTTCCCACAAATCCCCATCCCCATCCTCACCCCCACTCCAGAGCGTTGCAGCCTAAGCCCGGCTAGGCTTCTGTGGAGCTCAAGGAGCGACTGGCCCAAAAGAGGTGTATAGCGGTCTCTTTGCCCGACGTCGCCAAGGAAGCTGACAACCATTACTAGCGGTAGGCACTCAAGTAGCGGGCTAGAGTATGCGAGCATGTCTCATCCGCTGGCTACGACATCGAGGTCATCGACCGCAATGCCCTAAGGCGGGCCGTGTCAAAGGTTAAGTGGCCCACCCCCAACCCCTCGGGTTCAACCTCCATCGATCTCATCCATGGCCCCGCCGTTGATCTCCTCTGGCTCATTGTCAACAATTTGCCATTCTACATTGCCATCGAGCCCCTTTTATCATTTTTGAAGGACACGTTCTGTGACGTTGGCTTGGGATCCACAGCTTCCAAGTCGGACCTCCTCGACGGTGACCACGAAAAGGGAAGCCTCTCCGGCTCTTCCAAGGGGAAAGAGCCCATCTGCTCTTCCAAGGGGAAAGTGCCGGTGTGCGACATCAGGGACGGCACCCTACAGTCGTGCTCTTCCAAGGGGAAGGTGCCCATCTGCGACAACATGGAGCGCATCCAGGGTCCATGCTCTTCCCATGGGAACGAGCCCATCTGTGACAATGAGGAAACCCATGATTTTTTTATTTTAGTCGTTCACAATGTGATGCTCTATATGTGCAATTATTTATTGTGTAGTACATTTCATCAATCCAGTTTTAAACATACCGATAGGAATGCATATATTTGCTTACTGTTAAGCTTGTTATAGCTAGCATATGCCTCTTTTAAAGTTTTTTGATTGTTCGGTTGTTTGTAGTTAGCATATGTTCAGTGTCAAATGCTATCTTTCGTTGTTCGTATTATGCCTTGTTTATTCTAGTTTATTCACAACGTGATGTTCTATATGTGCAAGTATGAACTGTGCAGTTCAATTTCATCAGTACCAGTTTCAACAATACCACTATGAATGACTACATCTTGTAGTTAACACGCCTTTCCATTTTTATTTAACCATAACCAGTGTACTTAGACCGGCACAATACTAGTTTGAATGACCATGTTTCCTTGTTTTTAAATGTTAGGCATGTTGCAGTTAGCACACCTTTCCACTTGTTTTGCTTTACTAGCGTGTTTAAACTTGCACACTGAATCTATCTTTTAGAGATTATTTTGTCTGTCATGTGTTATTTTGGTTGATGTTTAGCCTGTTGTGCTTAAGATGCTTCTTGATGTACCTACACAGGACAATTTTGGGAACGACTGCTGTTTTCCATTGAGGTTAGTTTCATCCCATGGCTTATATTTGCTCACTGTTCAGGATATCCGTAGCTGGTACCATATAGGCCGGCGGCTGATAAGGGACTAATCGGTGAATTGGACTTTTAACTGAATATATCTGCAACCCAATTTTCCTTAGGTTAACTAGGGCCATATGTAATATATCTGAGGCTACATAGCAACATGCACTGTACTTAATGTCTAAATATGCAATCCTAGGCTACATAGCAACAAGGAGGAGTGTTACATTAATGTTCTAATGATGTCTAGATATACGTAGAAGAGCAGCAGCAGCAACAACAACAACACAACCCTGTTTGGATACTCAACTTAGCTAGAGGTGAGAGTTAGTTTCTAGCTCATTACTAACCCTGAACTAACTCCATCCAAAGAGTTGTTTGGATGGCAGGGTTAGATTGACAATAAATGCACTAGGAGAACTAGCTCCAATTAGCACCTCTTGGGTTGGATACTAGTTTTTTTGGGTGGGCTATATATGCAACTAGCTCAAACTAGCCCTCATGTTTAGATATACTTTAGGGCTATTTGAGCCCGAACTAGCCCAAACTAACTGTAACCCGTGGATACAGCAGCAGATAATTTTTAAGAACGAACTAAACTCCTTCCGGCCCATAATATAAGATGTTAATTCATCTAATATGTGAGTATATTGGATGTTATAAGATACTCCCTCCGTTCCTAAATATTTGTCTTTTTAGAGATTTCAAATGGACTACCACATACGGATGTATATAGACATATTATAAAAGAGTGTTGTACTACATCATTGTGCCATTGCTGTTTAGCTTCTAATATTAACTTGGTGCTTTTAGGTACATATGTCATTGGTAAAGATCCGCGTTTCGACCCTTTCTGCGTATGGGGCAATGAGATATCGATGAACCAGCATCAAGTGAGGAAGCTGATAAAGATTGTTAGTAAAATGGGTCCAAAGATGGCAATTAAACTATTTGTTTACACTTTATCCAAGACAACAGCAAACTGCAGGATGGTAAGTAAGAACTCTATAGCCTTCTTTTTACTGCCCATAATGAGTTGTGTTATATGAAAATGTCTGAAATCTTATTCCTTTGCAGTGGTTGCCAAAGCAGTTTACTCAAGATTACCTCTCAAACTACATGATTGGTGGGCATGCAAAGGTTAAAGTATTTCTACCAAAACACGATGATTATCTAGATGTTTTCATGAAGACCGTGAAGGATGGGCGGTCGGCCATCAGAAGGGGTTGGACTAGAGTCGTGCGTGCCTTCTGCATGGAGGAGGGCACAATATGGGCATTCCACTTCACCTTGTTCAGCAACCAGAATATATTTTGCCTCTTTCTTTACCGTCTTTAGTAGTACAAGTATACAAATATGGTTCATCATTCTTTATTTGGTTCTTATGTAATTCTTGAACATATGTACCTATGAATCGAATAATGCATTGGTTGTTTGAACCTGATGGATATGAATAAAGTTGTAGCATACATTCAGATTCAAATACAAACCCGGTACAATTTGGAAAAGCATCAATTAAATTACGGCGAAATTACGCTCTCCAAGTTGTTACGGCACACACGGTTGGTAAAACACAAACGTTTGCGATATGCACCATATTCCGAGACGATTCACAGAGAGGAAACGTGTGCAAGCATGTACATAGTTGCTGTTTGTAAAGCATGTGTGATGTCAGACAATATCACAAACGGTGCGGGCAAACTAAACATTTGTGCAAGTTGCCTTATCGTATACGATTCGCAACCATGAACTGTTTCTGATGAAGTATGCATCGTAAATGTTGCACCACAGAATAGTGTGTGTGATAGTTGTCGTGTACGACGATGTTACGACGGTCCGATGTTTCATAATCTTGTCTGACACTCGTATGACAATTAGCTAATCTTCTTAACGGTGAACCATTTGTGATGGGCTGCGCATCATACACGTTCTATAATAGTGAACCATCTGCGATGGGCTGCGCATCGCAAACGTAGCAGCAAAAAATACCGACTACGATGGCAATGCGAGCATAAATGAGTAGGAGTACTGTAGGGGCCCTATCCCCGACAGTTTCTGGGTCGTGTGGGAAGGACACCCCTATCGCCCACACTCACTTGGCGACGGTTCCAAATGCCGTTGCGGAAAGGGGTTTTAAACCGTTTGTTTAGGACCGATGCGCACCAGTGATGTCATCATATTAAGCGATGCATAACGTAAGCAGACACGAAAGAGTGTGACCACTCTTGCAGGCCCGTGTAGTCCTCAAGGTCATCTGCTTAGTTGGTGATTGTAATGCAGTTATCGTGGCTGCCGGCGGCGAGGAAGAAGATCTGACGTGGGAAAGATAGTCTGGAGAGCAGACCCCTGCTGTGGTGAACCCTTCCGTCGTTGGAGTAGCTGAGCTAGGGTGGAACACAGTGCAGCAGGAGCATGACAAACCACACAAGGTTTTATTTGACACATGTTTGTAACAGGAGTAATTGTGTAAGGGCTTGTTTGAATTTGAGGATTCTAACAATGCAGGGATAGGAAAGAGACATGAATAGGATAGGAATGCACGTGCAAAACAGAGAATTTAAAAACACAGGATTTCTGCCAATCTGGGTGTTTGGTTCACAAGAATTGGAAGATCACAGGATGCAAAGAAGCATGGTGAGATTAAGTCAAACCACAAGAAAATGTATGGTTATAATGCTATTATGATACTATCTCTTAGTCTTGTGCTTCATGAATAGGAATTTGAAATGGAGGACAAGTGGAAATTAAAATTCCTACAGTTGTTCTTTCAAGGAGACACTAAAGGAACAAATCCTACAGTTTTCCTTTGCTCCATTCCTTTGAACCAAATGCATGAATATAGTACCATAGCAAACTTTCCAATTCCTATGTTTTTCCTTCACTTTTCCTTTCAAGAACTGGCAATTCTAGTAGGCAGGCTCGAGCAAGGAAAAGCCTACACTAAAAAAATGTTTTTGTGCTACTTCTACTACTTTGGACCCAGGCCACTGCCCTACTAGCTCAACTCCCAGGCCCATCGACAAATGCACAGCTCAAACACGCATAGATAAATAATGATGGCGTTCAAGAGAGTCCATCACGGATAGCTAAGTTGCCTAATACCTCACTTCTTATCATATAGTAGGATAAAATAATCGTATTTCACATTACTACATGTGCTCAGTGGACAATATATATAACTTGTAGAGTAAAAAAGAGATGCAACAAGTGTAAAACCTCTTTGGCGAAGCCATGTCGATCTCAGCATGATTGGGTTGGCCGGTGAGGATGGTCCGGCTGACTTGGCTGTCGGAGGAGGGGTAGAAGATATTAGACATCTGGAGATGGAGCCCGGGGTACTGCTCCGCTATGATGGAGGGTTTCATCGTTGGAGCAGCTCCGGTGAGTTGTACGATGCCGAGGCTGAAGCAGGACAAGAGAGACAACGTTAACCTGAGTGGAATTCTAATAGCATCTCCAATAGATGACGTAAAATACATAACCACAAAGTGCTAGATGTAAAATACATCAGCGGCTCATCTCTGAACTTAACTGTCGAAACTGAATTTAACTGTGGAAACTAAACTTAACTGTTGAAACTGAATTTTGCTGTCGAAACTGAATTTTGCTGTCGAAACTGAATTTTGCTGTCGAAACTGAACGCACTAGTAGTAGAAAAGCAGTAGCCGCAGCACGTGTGAGAGCCGGGGCAGCTGGTCGTGTAGCAGTTCATTTTAATCCTCCACCCCCCTGGGCCGCCAGCCACCGCAGGCCAAACCGCCGGCACCCGCCGCCCGCCCGCCCCGAAACCACTCCCCACCGCCGGTCCGCCGCCACCCCGGCCATCCCTCTAGGCCCCCCTGTGTCGAGTTTTTTCTCCGACGATCCCCACGCCACCGCCGGTGACCACCGCCCCCACCCTGAACCCTAAGATAGATAGTGGGGTACCTCTCCGGTGAACCCCCTCCCTGATGCAGCCGGTCCTTCCTTAACTCCAGCGAGCCCACCCACCCCTTGAAAATCGACAGACCCAAAAGTCGATTCAGTTGACTGAAGTGTAGCCAAATCGTAGCAGCATCGCAAGAAAGAGCAAGAGCAACAGTGCGATCAAGAGTAAGAGCAATAGCAAGAGCAGACCAAGCAGGGGACCGAGATCAAGAGTAGAGCAGCAGCGCGAGCGAAAGCTAAAGCACCAGCAGCTCCTACTGATGTGGACGTCGCCGCCGAGGGAGCGACGCCGTGGAGGAAATGGCCAGCGACGCCGCCGTGGATGGAGCTGCGCCATGTTGGCTCGGGACGGAGAGCTGGCAGCACCGTGAGATCGAATGAAGAAGAAAATGCGGTGATTAGTGTACAACCTCTTTGGTGGTGCCGATTAGGTGTCAGCTTCATCGAGGAAATGGTGATGATGATGCCCTTCCGGTGGTGCAGGTGAAGACGTCGGTGTGGGAATGGAGGTGGCACGGAAGACGACGGGAACGTCGGGGCAGCTCCTTGGAGGTGGAGGACGGGGTGGCTGATCCGGTGGGACGACGAGATTGACGATGGATCCTCATCTGGTACGGTGGATGAGGGACATCGAGGTGTTGCTGTGGACGACGTCGTCTTGGAAGAGGCTCCGGCTGGGCAGCGGTGAGGTGGCGGACGGAGGAGGGTGGGGTTTCGCGGCTGGAGCGGAGAGGTTATGGCGGCCTGGGATTTCGAATGGCGAAAAGGAGGCGATGGGAGGGGGAACCATGGCTTAGGTACGTGCTTGTCCGAAATGTGGGGTAAGTTACGAAAGTACACCCACTGATTTGGGCTAGGCGGTTCTTTCGGTTCAGGGGTATCACGGGCATTTCATGTGTCGGGATTTCGCAGGAGGTGGGAGTTTTCGCGCGCGTTGTAATTTTGGGATAGCAAGGCGCGGGTTGAGATGGAGGGAGTTTTCGGAGCACAACGAGACAAAGATATTTCTTAAATATTTCGGGGTAATAAGGCGTGGGTTGAAGAGGCGGGTGTTTCGCAGCACAACAGACAGAGATACTAGGTTGAAATTTCGGCATAACAAGGCGCGGCTTGAAATTTCGGGAGAACAAGATTAACGTGTACCGAAAAAAGACAATTCGCACCTCATCACTAGAGATAGCCATGTCCCGTTTTACTATATTACTAGAAATGCATTCAAATACAACAACAAAAACTAAAAGAATCGGGACAACAAACATAATGTTTATAGTACCAAAACAATTTGCACTTCCCTCAACAATAAAAAATGGTGTGTGTTGTCTAGAATATGGACTAAATTTGAGTACATTTTCCCTGTTTGAATGGGATTGTACTCGGGTTAGTTATACAACCATCTAAATATTATCTTCACAACACATGACATGAATATAGGAGAAGTGAATTCCTATATAAATACGAACTACATGTACAACGATCTCAAATTCAAATATATGTATCCATTTTATGTTGAATTCAAATC
This sequence comes from Triticum aestivum, assembly GCF_018294505.1. NCBI lineage: Eukaryota > Viridiplantae > Streptophyta > Magnoliopsida > Poales > Poaceae > Triticum > Triticum aestivum. The sequence goes on from NC_057812.1 coordinate 609,115,410, forward strand.
ATAGTACATGTATGCTCTAGCTAGATGTTCGGAATCTAAACCATGTATGATACTACATACAATGTGTTTAACACGCACAACACACACACAAACACCATTTAGACTAGTAAGGTACACGTGCATTGCACGCATGACATTTGGCAACCAAAATATGAATAAATACCACATTATAGCATGTAAGCTTTGAGTCATATATGCATGATGTAGATGTTCGTTTAATTCTTATAGTTCATTTCATTCAAAATCATCTAGTTTTTATAAGAAAGCTAATCTATTTTAAGATTGATGGATTGTGTGTTGTAAAGCATAAAGTAAAAATAAATAATGGCAAATCATGTAGAAAAACATTTGGGCAATTTTGATAAGGAAGATTCTAGAACAAAGAAGAAGTGCTTGTGTTTTCAGGTTTGTGCATTATGCTTAAGTTCAACCATGCAGTCTTCTAGATTGTACATGTGACAAAATCTGGTGGAATCTAGATGATATCCAACGGCCAATAGTGCTTAAATTTGCCATCTCTGAACCATCGGATTGGCTTCATCCAATGACCATCTTTCAAAGTTAAAGTTATCCGCACACTATATAAAAAATGTAAAATATAATATGTGTGGGTATATATAGATATGTGATGCGAAAGCCACCCGTCATCTCCAATTAGAATAGTGTGTCCATGCACGGATGCAATGTGGCCAAACGATGTCTGTCATCGGTATCTCAAATTCAAATCAGTCTGACCTTGTTCAATGTGTATACAGTACAACATGCTCGTTTCCAAACCACACTGCGCATATCTCAGTTATATTCATGCATGGATGGGTTTCAAACATCATGATCTCTTATTCAAATATTTGAATTCAACTTTACATTGATTATGACCTCACCTAGTCTTTCACACCCACACAGTCGTCTTCTCTTTACAATTGTACCACTAACTTTCTCTCGTGCATGCATTCACACACACTACCAGTCGGCATTATCCATCGCACACATGCTGAAATCTTTTTCTTCAGGTCGGTCTCCCATGCATGCACACACACACCTCCCCCTCTCCATCATATCGGGCATTCTTTATCTCTCACGTGCATGCGTAACGACCGATGTTCCTCTATGTGTGTGTATATATAGCTAGGTCTTTCATCATTTTCCACACAAACCAATCAATCTATGTATCTAGTGAGGTCTCACCCTCTTCCCATGTCCACATCGATCAATCTATACCTCTGTATATAGGATTACATAGCTAATACACCCACATTAATTACATATCCAACGCCCCCTCTCATCATCCATGCCTTCCGCTTCATCTCTCAGATGCGCGCATAGTGGCGAAGACAAGGGCAGCAAGGGCCCTGCCCCTCCTAACATCACTATATATCGAGGCTAATATGAATGTGATCATTAGACAATTGCTGGTAAAATGGTTTAAGTTGATGAATTGGCCCTCCTCGTAAAGGATTAGCAATGCTTGGCCCCCTAGCTCATTTATTTTTCATGGCTCCGCCACTATGCGCAACAACGCACGTTCTCGCCCCCTCTCTTTAAATATCGATCTCGCACCTGTGCACTCCTTCATAGTCTCCCTCCACTTGGCCCCTCGCACCATCTTCTAGCCCCCACCAGATTTTGCCACATGTACAATCTAGCAGTCCATGGTTGAACTTAAGCATAATGCACAAACCTCAGAACACAAGTGCTTCTCCTTTGTTCTAGAATCTTCCGTATCATAACTGCCCAAACTTTTTTTCTAGTTGAATTGTCATTATTTGTTTTTTACCTTATGATTTACAACGCACAATTCCATGAATCATAAAATAGATTAAGGGATTCTTTGATTCAAAGGATTCTCAAAAGAATTTTGGAGGATTCTAATCCTTAGGAATTTTTCCTATCTTGGTTGTTTGATTCGAAGGATTGTAAACCATAGGAATTTTTCCATAGGATTCATTTGCACTAGATTTCATAGGAAACATCCCCTCCACTCAAACTTGTTTGAAAGAATCCTGCGTTTTTTCTATGCACAATCAAACACTCGTACAATCCTATAGGATTCAAGACGACATTCCACTCTAATCCCATGTTTTTGCTATTGCCGCATTTTGGAAATCCTACGAATCAAAGAGGCCCTAGATTTTTTATAAAAAATAATTGATTTTGAGTGAGTTGAACTATAAGAATTAAACGAACGTCTACATCAGGCATACATGGCTCAAAGCTTACATGCTATAGTGTGGTATTTATTCATAATTTGGTTGCCAAATCTAATGCATGCAATGCATGTGTACCTTACTAGTACTTTGAGTATGTGCAAAACACGTAAATTAGAATTCCAATGGCACACTACACAATGTCTCTCTTACAGTTCATGAAGCCACGTGGAACATGAGGATGCGCTGTCGCGACCTCCTTGTGTGGATTGATCACAATTACGTGATGCTGGTTCCAGAAGCGTACATGCATGAAGCGAAGATGTGCACGCACACCACGCATGCACTCATTCCCTCCCACGCACACGCGGGTACACGGGGGGACGCATTTTTGTACGAAGATCCACCCCATGTGTTACTTTGAGGCGTGTAAAGTCCTTCACTTCATTGATGGTCAATTAATACAGCACATGCAAATTGAGTGGACGTGAGGGAGGAAGAAAGACATTACTACTCCACTACGTGCACGCGAGTAGTTAAATCATGGGTTTCTACTTCCATTGGTCTCCTTCATATTTTGTGCAAACCTGCTCACACCTAGTAGTACGTATCAAACCTGAATGTGTTCCCACTATGCATGTTTTAGTACTAGTGCTAGTACTAGTTATAAAAGGGGAACTAGTACCTAGCCGAATCTCACTCTACCTCTTCCTCCGCATAAGTCTTTCTTGTTTGTCCGTCCTTGCCATGGCCGGTGTGCCGAGCTCTAGGTTGAGAACTATCCAAACTACTCGTAACAAGGGAGCGGCCACCAAGGCCGCAGAAAAAAAAGAGGGCTCGCCGCCTCGCAAAGACATCGAAAGATCTCTCACGGGCAGGCGATGGTTCCCAGGAGCGCCCTAGCCGCAAAGGCGAACATGTCGGCATGCCCAATCAGCTCAATAAGCACCTCAATAAGAAGAAGGAGTTCATCCACGGCTTGGTGGAGCTACTGAAGGAGAGCCTCGACGACATGCCCACTGAGCTCAATGAGCAGGGGGAGTTGACCGCCGGCTTGGTGATGCTGCTGAAGAAGAGCATTGCCTCGGTGAACAAGGCGACCCGTGAAATCCTGCAACTTCAGGAGGACAAGGCGAAGCTCTGCCACAAGCTTGACCTGCTGAAGGAGGAGAATGCCGGCTGGAAGAAGCTGCAAGAGTATAGTAGTTCCTCAATGAAGATGATGTAGGCCCTCGTCATGGAACAGAAGGAGGAGTTGGCGAAGCTCTGCATCGAGCAGCCGGCTGCTGTCAAGGTACGTAATGCGGCCATGGAACAGATGATGAGGGCTTGCATCGAGAAATCCCGCGTCATGGATAGAATGAAGAAGATGGTGGAGGAGACGCGCAAGGAGATGGAGGTCATGGAGGCGATGAAGAAGCAGTTACGACTGCGCGGCCAGCAACCCTTCATGTAGTAGAGAGTAGCGCCACAGACTTGTGTGTGCGTCTTCCATCTTTTTTGGGGGTGATAATCTTCCTTCTTCTTTTGCTACTGGGTTTCTTCTTTTGCTTTGGGTGTTTCACCGCACGTGTCACGTTCTCTATGAGGCATGAATAGAACAATGCTAACAATGAGATGACTAGCAAATTAGATCATTTTTATCGCCATATGGCACTAGGCTACTATGTTTCGTGCTCCTCCATCATACTACTCTAGTGGAAAACTTGAGTATACTGCGTGGTTCTTTGCTCCTCCTCAGGTTGTCAGCACATTTATACGAGCAGTCAAATCACAAGGCCCCGCCTTCCAGCAGAATGAGCCGTCAAATGACAAAGGCCCTCGCCTCTCCTGAAACCTACCAAGCTAGATTGCCCCACCCTCCAGCCTTTTAAAAATTGTATACTTTTGTACAGTAGTAGTATCGATGGATTGCGCCATGGAGCAAAACTAACAAGATGAAATTAAATAAAAAAGGTGGTACATATAGAGAGCGCTCATCGCCAAATTATGCATATAGTACTATTAAAAAAGCTAGTACGTGCTTAAATGGGGTGCTAAATTATATTAAATAAATTAGCATACCTATTTAATTCTTGGGTTCTTATTTTTTATGCCACTAGTTGTGTATCACTACTCAGTTTTGCCATTAGAAGTTACAACTACTCAAAAATTCCATCAATCCATGAGATGCCTGCTCAAAATGCAATTAGATATCTCGAAAATGCCATCGTTAAGTTAGATGTTTGCTCAAAATGCCATTAGACATTGTTATTTTCATGTCAAACCCGTTGACCATGTTATATGACAAAAATAAGCCGATTCTCACAATGATAAGGGTGGCCCCGCTTGTCAGGAGTAACCAAGCGAATAATTTTACGGGAAAATAAGAACGCTGTTGGGATCAAGTAGGCCCCACACTTTATTTTACTGTAGTGAGATAGAGGGAGAGCTGGCATGTTGGTCCATCGGTATTTATGTCATTATAACATGGCCAAAGAGATTTGAGTCACAATAATGGTGTCCAGCACAACACACCCCTCAAATAAAACTAAGCACCCTAAAATTCTTTGACAACTAAACTGTTGGATATATGATGTTGGCCATATATATTGTACGTATATAATGTGAAGAAACGAGTTGTAGTACTATACCAACTAAAAGATGAACTGTAAGAAATACTAGTATGTACGTACTGAAGAGTTAAAGTAACGAGAAGGAACATAACATAGTTCTTCTGGGGGCTCAGCACAACACACCCCTCAAATAAAACTAAGCACACCTGAAATTAAACTAAGCAACTAATCCGATAGACACTGCATTAGAACCACCATGAGCAACGACACTGCCACCTTACTCGGACTCCTTGTCCACGTCCTCGACTTCGTCCTTGTCCCTCTTCCTCTTGGCCGATACTTATTTGCTTGAACCGAACACTTGGCTCTTGCTCTTCATCCAACCCTTGTAGATATTGAAACAAAGGTAGCCATCCATTGTAGCATAGTGGATGTGGTCTATATCTAATACATTCCACTCCCATGCATGATGAAACTTGAATGGAGGTTTCTTTAGTGTACCGTACGAAGGATGAACCATGGCTCCTGCCAGTGTCAGCATTGAAGGCTGATCACGGGAGGGCACCATCCACTGGTACAACGACGTCTTAAACAAATGGTTTAAAACCCCTTTCCGCGACGACATTTGGAACCGTCGCCAAGTGAGTCTATGCGATAGGGTGTCCTTCCCACACGGCCCAGAAATCGTTGGGGATAGGCCGTCCTAGGACCCAGGCTGGGGCCGTGTGCGATCGAGTGAGGCATCGAAACCCAATCATTTCTGTAGGTATGTACATCCCACACGGTGAATCCCAGAAATCATTTCCGTAGGTATGTACATCCCACACGGTGAATCCTAGAAATCATTTCCATAGGTATGTTATAACGCCCTCGATGCGGCTATATCTCCCACGTGTCGAAGCACGACTTAGAGGCATAACCGCATTGAAATCAATGTCGCAAGTGAGGTAATCTTCACAACATCCCGTGTAAATAAATAAAAGGGGGAAGGATACATAGTTGGCTTACACTCGCCACGTCACACAAATACATAAATAACATTACATTCATCTAAATACACTCAAGGTCCGACTATGGAACCAAAATGAAGATAAACCCCAAATGCAACATAGTCCCCGATCGCCCCAATTGGGCACCACTACTGATCATCTAGGAAAGACACGTAGTAACGACGAGAGTCTTCATCGAACTCCCACTTGAGCTCGGTCATATCATCTGGAGCGGTGTCAACGGTGCCTACATCTGGTTTTGGAAGTAATATGTGAGTCACGGGGACTCAGCAATCTCACACCCTCGCGATCAATACTATTTAAGCTTATAGGTAAGGCAAAGGTATGATGTGGAGCTGCAGCAAGTGACTAGCATATATGGTGGCTAACATACACAAATGAGAGCGAGAAGAGAAGGCAAAAGCATGGCCGAACAACTATGATCAAGAAGTGATCCTAGAACAACCTACATCAAGCATGACTCCAACACCGTGTTCGCTTCCCGGACTCCGCCGAGAAGAGACCATCACGGTTACACACGCGGTTGGTGCATTTTAATTAAGTTAAGTTTCAGGTTTTCTACAATCGGACATTAACAAATTCCCATCTGCCCATAACCGCGGGCACGGCTTTCGAAAGTTCAAATCCCTGCAGGGGAGTCCCAACTTAGCCCATCACAAGCTCTCATGGTGAACGAAGGATATTCCTTCTCCCAAGACAATCCGGTCAGACTCGGCATCCCGGTTACAAGACATCCTCGACAATGGTAAAACAAGTCCAACAACACCGCCCGAATGTGCCGACAAATCCCGATAGGAGCTGCACATATCTCATTCTCAGGGCACACTCAGATAGGTCAAGCTACGAGTAAAACCAACCCTCGAGTTTCCCTGAGGTGGCCCCGCAGGCTGCCCATTTCAGACAAACACTCAGAGGAGCACTGGCCTAGGGGAGTTTAATAAAGATGACCCTCGGGCTCCGGAAACCCAAGGGAAAAAGAGGCTAGGTGGCAAATGGTAAAACCAAGGTTGGGCATTGTTGGAGGAGTTTTATTCAAGGCGAACTGTCAAGGGGTTCCCATTATAACCCAACCATGTAAGGAACGCAAAATCCGGGAACATAACACCGATATGACGGAAACTAGGGCGGCAAGAGTGGAACAAAACACCAGGCATAAGGCCGAGCCTTCCACCCTTTACCAAGTATATAGGTGCATTAAGATAAACAAGATAATATGGTGATATCCCAACAATAAACAAGTTCCAACAAGGAACGATCTCCAATCTTCACCTGCAACTAGCAACGCTATAAGAGGGGCTGAGCAAAGCGGTAACATAGCCAAACAACGGTTTGCTAGGACAAGGTGGGTTAGAGGTTTGACATGGCAATATGGGAGGCATGATAAGCAAGTGCTAGGTATCATAGCATAGGCATAGCAAAAGAGCGAGCATCTAGCAAGCAAAGATAGAAGTGATTTCGAGGGTATGGTCATCTTGTCTGCAAAGTTCTCAGAGTTGCCTTGATCCTCGTAAGCATAATCAACGGGCTCCTCGTTCACGTACTCGTCTCCCAGCTCTACCCTAGCAAGAACAACAATCAACAGGAACACAATCAACCATGTGCAATGCTCAAGCAACATGATGCAAACATGGTATGATATGCGGGATGCGGTATGAGATGCATATGCGAGATTTGGAAAGGAATGAATGAACTTGGCCTCAACTTGGAAATACAATAGTTCCACTGGAAAGGTGAGGTGATTTCGGTCGAAATCGATATAAAGATCACCGGAATCGGATGCACGGTTTGGAAATGGCAAGCAAAACAAATATGGCATCGGTCTGCGATTAACAGCAAGTAGCCTTCTAAATACATCAAGATAAATAAGCTACTGCACTCAAACATGGCAACAAAATACATGGAAGGTATCCACTCATAATGCTTGACAAAATATGAAGACTGCGCTACGGCTAAATCACTCATTAGCAGGTTCAAACAAGCATGGCAAAAGTGCAAAAGATAACAGGTTCCAGACTTGGTGGAATTAACAGTAAGTCAGGAATTTATCATCAGGAAGCAATGTTTAGAGCACGATAACTACATGCTGCAGGAACATATCATGGCAAATCAAGGCATGGTATGAAGCTACTGTAAGCATATAACAAAAGTCCCTTAGTGACCATGAGCCAAAAGGGATCAGAAAATACAATTGCAAGCATGTGAACATAGCGAAAACGTAAACAGATTCAGACTTAGTGAAAAACTGGAGCATGCAAAACAGATAACGAGTAGGCGTGTTTACGAGCTCGATGCACTCACTATGAGGGATTGCATGACAAACTAAGCATACACCCAGCAAATAGACATGGCATAGAATCTAGACATGGCAAGAACAACAACATAGCATGCATGGATCAACAACAACAAGCTCGGCAAAATTGCTAAACATGTTAACAATCTGCCAGGAACATTTTATAGCAAACATAGAGCTTGATTGACTCAAGATAGGGTGCTCCATAATTGCAAACAAAGACATGGATGGATAGAGCACAACATTATCTACAAAACATCCTTACTGACTGACCATCCTCAAAAAAGGCATGGATCACTAGGAAACAACATGAACATATGGCATAAAAATAATGGCAGGGCAAGGACTTAGTGAAATTCTAAGTCCCTGAAATCAGCATCATTGATTAAGCTACTTTGGATGCTTGTGCTAGTCACCACAAAGATTAGAAAAATACATGGCATACACCCCTGTAACGATGGCATGGCATATTCAAAACACATGTAGAGCTCAGGATCATAGCATGCACACATTAATCATGGCAAAAATGACAAAAGTGCATTTGCTGAAACAGATCTGAAACTATCATCACATAGCCCTATTCCAACAGCATTTCAGGCATCAAGATGAGCTCAAATGAAAATAATGCAATGAGATGAAATGATGTACTCATCGATATGAACATTTTGATATGCTACACGCACGAATCGGAGGTACGATGAGGAAGTTATGATGCTATGAAAAGTGCATAAAAACTAGGGTTAGGGGGCAAAAGTCAACCGAGTCTCCAGATCCAGATCTGGCGCGGATTTGGAGGTTCCTCGGGGTTCCACTGTTCACCAAAGATGAGGGAGGTGGCCGGATCCGGTGGTGAGGAGGCGATGGCGGCGGAGGGCGTTGCCGGAGAGGAGGGGCGGCGTCTCGGGCGGCGAGGAGCGGGCCGGCCGCGGCGAAGGAAGAGCACGCCGACGAGCGAGCTGCTGCGGCTGGCGCGGGCGGCGTGCAACTCCGGGCAGCAGCGAGGCGACCGCGGGCGGGCGCCCCGTGCGGCGGCGGCGGGATGGGCCGCGGGGGCCTGGATCGGGCTCCGCGGGGGCCTGGATCAGGCTCCGCGGGCCTCGGGCGGTGGCGGATCAGCGAGATGACGTGGTGTGCTGCGGTTGGTGGCAGCGAGGTTGTCTGGCCGGACCGGACGTGTCCGGCCGCGCGGAGGAAGAAGGGGCTAGGTCTAGGGTAGGAGAAGACCCAGAATTTTAGAGTGGGGTCTATTTATAGAGGTAGAGGGAGCTAGGAAGCTCCAAATGAGGTGCGGTTTGCGGCCACGCGATCGTGATCGAACGATCTAGATGATGGACCAGGTTTAGGTGGGTTTTGGGCCACTTTGAAAGGGTGTTGGTCTGCAACACACACGAGGCCTTTTCGGTCCCTCGGTTAACCATTGGAGTATCAAACGAAGTCCAAATGGTACGAAACTTGACAGGCAGTCTACCGGTAGTAAACCAAGGCCGCATGACAAGTCTCGGTCCAATCCGAAAATGTTTAACACCCACACACGAAAAGAGGTAGAAAGGGACACCGGGTGACATAGGAGCGCCGGAATGCAAAACAGACAACAGGGAAAATGCTCGAATGCATGAGACGAACATGTATGCAAATGCAATGCACATGACGACACGATATGAGATGCATGACAAAGACAAAACACACGGAGACAAAAACCCGACAACGAGGAAATAAAATAACATAGTGCCGAAAATGGCAAGAGTTGGAATATAAATAAGGTAAATTACATACGGGGTGTTACATATGTACATCCCACACGGTAAATCCCAGAAATCATTTCCGTAGGTATGTACATCCCACATGGTGAATCCCAGAAAATCATTTCCATAGGTATGTACATCCCACATAGTTCTTTGTGTGGAAACATTTGTGCAAGGTGGCCTAACGCAAATAGTTCGCTGCCGAAAGCCGTGTGTGATTGTTAGTTGATCAAACACGCCTACTTTCTAGAAACCGTGCGGGTTGTTTGAGGTAATCACCCACGGTGCTATCTGAGTAACCGTTTGAATAGAAAACCCCAATAAGCAGGGTAATTAGCCTATTATTGATAATCCATGTACTAATCAAACTGATATTTCTTATAAAACACGACAGATATTTCATATCCGTATAAAAGCAACCAGGATTTCATAATTGAGTTACATCAGATAGCTTCGGCACTCAGTTACGCCATTACACAACAGCACCAAGTTTCACATGCAGCATCAAAAACCTTTGGAAATTAGCATCATACACGGTAAATAGACAGATGAATCTCATCTGGGAAACTGCAGAAGCATAAGGCGAATATTGAGCCTTTAGTGATGTTGAATGTCCTTGCAACTTTAGGCCAGTGGCTATGGATAATTGCCCACCCAACCTTCATCCTCTTCAGCAAGACTTCAATATTGTACTGTGGGTGTGGAATGAATACCTTCCTCACCTCTTGACCATGCAGGTGGTTTGAGAGGTAATCATCGGTAAACTGCTTTGAAAAGTACTGAAAACAAAGCTATGCATAAATCGCTATTGTAAATTTTGAAATGGCGCAAGCGGTAAAAACAAGGTAAAAGAGTTGGTACCATCCTATAGTTGACTGATGTCTTCTTCATTGTGTAAACAAAGATCTCGTTGTTATTCGTCGCAAGTTTCTTCATCCTAACAATCTTTCTGAGTTTCTTGACTTGACTGATATTCATGGACATCTCATTTCCCCATATGGAAAATGGGTCGAACAGTGGGTCTAAGCCTCTGATAGCAGGACCTACATGTGCAAGACCAAATTGTAAGAAACCTAAATATTAGAATGATTCCTGCAACTGCACAATAATGTGCTATTAGCCAAAGGACCCTGCTTGAACAAACCTCGATGGTAAACCGCAGTGTCTCCCATTGTTTCCCTGCAACACACATAAGGAAGATCTTGATCAGGTTAACTGAGAGTTGCCATACTATCAGTAGAATATGTATTGAGTACAGCCAAATTCGATTGGTGTCACATGCATAACAATACAAAATTGTACCCACCGCAAATGAAAATCAAATTGCAGAACAGAACCAAACAGTTAAATGGATAGCAGACTGTCGGTGTACAAAAAGAGGGGTACACTTTTTGTTCCCCTATAACTGTGCACGGGCAGTCGGAGTCACGGGCACCACCACACTGAGCAAGGCAAGGAAGGTGAGCCAAGGTAAGGCCGAAGCTCGAGAGAAGCAGAACGACGCCAAGACCAAGCCCACAAAGAGCAAAGGAGACGAAGCGGACTCCCCCCGGCAAGATCCTTGCCGGGAGGCGGTTTTAGCAAACCCGGCAAGACCCTTGCCGTGGCAGCTCGCCCCACACCTACGAAGTGAGTCACCCTTGAGTCCACTGCCTCCATGGGGCAAGGATTCAGGAGACATCCCCGTGGTGGCATGCAGATCTTGGTGAAGACATTCAAGATCAGATACACCCTTTAGAAGATGATGATCCTTGGCGGGATCCCAGCCAAGGAGGACCACAAGGCCCCCGGCAAGAGCCTTGCCGGGGATGACAGCAGGCGCCACGGCAAGACCCTTGCCGGGGCCCCGGCAAGGCCCTTGCCAAGAACACCCGTAGGGCCACCATCAGGCCCACGCCAGTCAAACCTCCACCGCCGTTCGCATGCAGCTGCCGACCCAACCAGCTGGGCAGGCACCTGCGTGGTGGCATGCGGATCTTCGTGGAGACCCACCACTGCGCCACCTCAGCTGCCTGCCTGCCTACATGGCGTCGCGGGCGCCGCTGGCCAGGGCGCGTGTCGACACGAGATGGAGCGGCGACGGACGAGACATGGCTCTCCCCCATCCCCGATAAGGCAAGGACACCTGGGCAAGACGCATTAAATGCGCCTTGTCATGTAATGCGAGGGATAACCTCACATCACTATACCCTTTCCACCTCCTGTGTGCCACTATGGCAACCCCTTTCCTATAAAAGGAGGCCCGAGGCGACCAGGAGGAGGATTCGGCGTTTTGGAGCTCCTCACGCCCCATAGCTAGCTCAAGAACACAGATATACAATCCACCAAAGCAGGAGTAGGGTTTTACGCATCCTCGCGGCCCGAACCTGGATAAACGAACCGTGTGCTATCTGTTTGATCCGCTCTTCTCGCGACCCCGCGACCCGCAACCGTAGTAGGGATTCTTGTGATCCCATAGGTGTTGTTCCCACCGACATCTTTGGCGCGCCAGGTAGGGGGTGCAGTATTGAGAATCGACTGTAGCAGTTAGCCCGGCACTCCTTCATCTTCGTGACCCTTGAAGAAGATAGGAGGCCAAAAGATCGACACTCGAGCGATCGCAAACAGAAGCTAAGTTGCACTGAACCCTTATTTGTGCTACCTTTCTTATTTGAGGTTATTCCCCCCCGGAGATATTTGCTTTGTATGAGAAACCTGCACGCCAGGGGGCTCTACCACGATCGGCAACACCCTTGCCCTATTTTGAGTTCGCTCAACAGCTCAAGCGGCTGCGTCGAGAATGCCAGAGTAGCCTTCCGCGATCAGCAAGGCCCCCGATTCTGACTCGAGTCAAGCTCGACAGTTCGAGCGGCCGCGTTCAGAACGGAAAGGTGGCTCGTCCGGCAACACGCGTACCCGGCCGGCCATGGGGATCCGTCCCCAAAATGCTGCTAGGGGCTTCCGCACCGGCAAGCCTTCCCGATTGACGTAGGGCACGCATACAAAGAGGAATTGAACGGGGAAATAACATGCATGAAAATTAAGAGTACTTCAAAGTTATATTACATCACATCATAGCTGCGGTTCTAACTAAAGATAAAATTTTTCTTGGTCGGGAACCCGCAGCGGCGAAGAAGAATGGGATGCCTAATCCCGGCGCTGGCCTTCCAACCTCTTGATTTCGTCGATGCAGTCGGTGATGGGCTTGATGCGCTCCTTGAGCACCGTGAGGTCAGCACCATCCGGCAAGCTCTTCATCGCGGCCGCGAAGTCAAGATCGGGATTCCAGTACGCCATCTTGGTGAGGACCTTGGTCACGACCCTCCGGCAAAGTCGCCGGGCCTCCTCAGCCAGCGTGGCCGTCCTGTTGGAGTGAAGATAGGCCAAGGCTCCGAGGACGCCCTCGAAGAACTGGGTCAGCTTGGCGTTGACGGTCCCGCTGTGCTCGGGGGCGTACCTCACGTTTGGCAACCCCATGGTGGCCAATTGCGAGGTAACCCTGCCAGCGACGACCTCCAGATGGCTGATCCACCTGTTCTCACCCGCCACATATTCCTGGTGGGAGGCGGCCTCGTTCGCCCGCAGCTGCTTCTCCTCCTCGGGGCTTCTGGTCAAGGTCTCCTCCCGAGCCCTGCTCTCCGACAACATCTTCTCGAGATCCTCTAGCTTCAGCTTGAGGTCTCTAATGGAGTTCTGCGCGTTGGAGAGCTCCCCAGTCCTGCTGATGACTGCTCCTTGCGCCTCCACCAAGGCGCGGTTGAGCATGCTCTTCTTGCCAGACAGCTTGAGGGCCTGCTCCTTCAGCTCGTCCCGCTCTGCTTCCAGCTCCTTCACCTTGCCGGCATGGGCCAGAGCTTGGGCATCGAGTGCCCCTTTGTGCCTCTGCTCCAGCTCGCGAGTCCGCTGCGCGACAAGGGCCTCGAGTTCCTCATCCTCGCCACGAAGCGTTGCGGCAAGCTTCGCTTCACGCGCAGAGAGGTCCTCTTCCTGAGAATCCAAGTTGGCTTGACGCTGGTTCCGGGCGGCCTCGGCCGCGGCAGCCAAGTTCGCCGCCTTTTCCTGGGCCTTCTCGATGTCGGCCATCTTCATGGTTAGCTCCACATCGCGCTCGGCCAATTTCTCCTGAAAGGCCCTCTGCTCCTCACGAGCCTGGTGGAACCAGGTCTGCGTCTCGGCAACGCGCGCCTTGAAGTCCACCTCCGCGTTGTCCACCGTTGCCATCCTGGACTTGACCTTGTCCAGGCGAGCACGGTAGAGCACTTGGAGCTTCCGGAAATTGGCCCCCATGGCACAGAAAAGCTGCTCTTCTGGAGAACCATCGCCACCAACGCCTGGCTCATCAACCACCTCGAGCCTGGTGGCGGCAAGCACCTCGCCGTCAAAAACTTCCCCTTCGGCGGGCGCCCGGCTTGACGCCCCTGGGAGGTGGACGAAGAGATCGTCGCCCACCTTCAGATATCTGCCGGGGCCCGAGGTTGAGGAGGAGGGAGGCTGGTCACCCACCACCTCTTCCTCGGCGGAGGCCTTGCCGGCCTCACTGGCAGGTCCGCCGCTAGCGCCCTCGGCAGAAGCCTCGCCGGTCGCCTTGGCGGCCCCCGCAGCGGTGCCCCCGGCGGCACCCTTAGCGGCTTCGTCGGCGGCGGCCTCGTCAGCATCTTTGGCAGCCTCCTCGGCGGCAATCCTGCTGGCCTCCGCCGCGGCCTCCTCAGCAATATCCCCGACAACAGTGTCCACGTCCTCCATGTCTGTTGAAGGAGGGCCTGGGCAGCAACGGGAGCAATGAAGCCAAGAAAAGAATAAGTGAAAAATAGAGACGAAGGACAGGCGACTCACCAGTGCCAGGCTGTGAAGCAGAAGTGCCCTCTCCGCCAGCATTTGGCGCCGTGGCAGAGCCACCAGCGCCCAAGTTCCCCTCTTCCTCCATGGGTGTGGGCTCCATGCCTGATGCCCTTGCCGGGGACGCCCCCCGCGGCGGCGTAGTCGATGGGGGTGGTGTGTTAGGAGTAGCCCTCTGTGGCTCCTCCTGCTGCCGCTCCCCTCCTGCAAACCCGGCAAGGTCAGCAACATAGCATCGAGCGCCTACCACATGTCGAGTAAGAAGAGGGTGACGAACTTATGCTGGGGGCTGTTGTCCGGGCTGCTCAGCACCACCAGTGGTGTCTTTGAAGCCCCAGCCGAGGGCTGGCTGCTCGCCGAGGTCCTCGCCCTCTTCACCCTCTGGGCCAACGTCTCTGCCTCCCTACGGAAGCAAAAATGGATCAAGACAAGCGACCCAATTCGAGGAAATGGAAATGACAGTAAGGAACGGAGAACTTACTCGTCATCCGTCTCCTCCTCTTCCACTAGTTTCCTTTTCCTCTCTGGGGTGAGAGGCCCGAGATCAAAAGGGAGCTCCACATCATCATCCGAGTCGACGCCTGCCGGAGGAGGCGAAGGAGGAGGCGGGGTTTGTGCATGCCCGGATGAGGAAGGGGTTGTCGCCTTCTTCTTCTCAGTGGCCTTCATCAGCCTCTTCGCTGTCGTGGCCCTCGTGTGGCGCCCGGACCCCTCTAGGGTCAATTGAGGCTGCGTAGCCCTGCCGGGCCGGACCGACTCGCCGGAGCCAGACCGCCGCAGGACTCGCCCTCTTCCCCTGGCTGGCGTCGAGCCCGCCGCCACGTCCTCCTACTCCGACGACTCGTCGGCCGCGTCCTCGACAAGCGGAGCTTCGGTGTCGACGCTCCTGGCCTCCTCGGTGGCCGCCGCCCACAGGGTGAACTGCTCCTCCTCCGTGGCCATTGCGGCCTTGTCCTCCACGCCCCCGGCGCTGCCGGCCTCCATGGCAAGATGTGCCTCCCTCGCCCTGGTGGCGATGTAGTCCAGCTCCGCCTGGGTGGTGTCCATGACAAGCCACCGCTCGGCGTCAGCATTGACGTACACCTCGATCAAGGTGTCGAAGAATTTCTGCACATCTGCGTTCGACGGCTCCCTCCAGCTCGGGACGGGGCCGTGCGCATTGCAGTCTGACATCATGGCGATGATCTCGGACCGGCGTGAATTATTGCACAACGGGACCAGCCCCGCTGGCAACTTGAAGAACGGCCCCTTGACGGCCTTGCCGACCTTTACGGCAACCCTTGCGGCCTTGCCGGTCTGCTCGACTTCGCCGTCGCGACCCACATCCAACTGAAAGAGCCGCTGGTAGAAGTGGGCATGTGCCATCACCGTGAAGTTGTGGTCGAGGCCAGGGCAGAACTGCATAATGTCAGTCGGATTCATGAAAAGCCAGGCTGGCCTCCCCTTATTGTGCAACGGGGCGATCCGATGGCGAATAAAGTCCTCCCCGATCATCTCAAGGGTGAGCCCAGCCCGGGTCAGCCGAAGAATCCTGGTGGTGGCGACAGTAATCCTCTCGTCGGTGGCATCGACATCACCCCAATCGCTGTCGCGGACCGGTGGCACACAGCGGACCTTGCAGAATTCTGGCGGGTCTTCGTCTTCAATCCAGCACCACCGGTCACGCCATTCTTCCCACCTCTCCTTCACGGCACCGTCCGGGTATGCATCCTTGGATCTTGGGATCCAGGTGACGCAACCAGAGATGGCACCTCCTGTTTGGATTCGAGGATAGAAATAATGGCGGAAGAGCGCCGTGTTGGGCTGCACCCCGGCAAAGCCCTCGCAAAGATTGACCAAAGAAAGACATACATGCCACCGCATTCGGAGTAAAATCCAAGAGGCGAAAACCGAAGGTGTGCATGATGTCGCAGAAGAAATCGGAGAAAGGGGGCATAACCCGCAAGAAAAGTAATCAACGCAGAAGGGGTACCGATTTTGGGGCAGGATCAGCGCAAGCGGCAGGAATGACGCGCGTCGCCGGGTGTCCCGAATCCTCTCCCCCCGTCTTCACTCCCCATAGGGGCTTGAAAGAGGCCCGGAGCTCATGAACATCAACCGTCGAGGGGAAGAAAAAGGTAGACTTCGTCTTGTCCCCCAACAGCGCGCTCTTCGGCGGCTCCATGATCCCAGAGCCCTTAGCCACCCCCTTGCCCTTGGCAAATTTGGGCGCCATGGCGACCGAGAAGTCTAGAGGGTTGAGGAAAGGGGGTGGCAAAGCAACGGCGGCGGGCGACAACGAAAGCTTAGGAAGGAAGGAAGAGAGGGAACGGCGGCTCTGAGATTGGAAAAGGCACGAGGGAAGAGGAGAAAGTGAGCAGCGCGCCCACGGTTATTCCTTCTTATGGGGGGAAAACGCGGGCCGCCTCCTTTCACATTAACTGTGATGTGACGCATGCCCGCGGGAAGCAACCCCATGCATGCCACCCATGTCACACACGCCTCCCCACGCCACGCCACGCGCGGGAAGCGTGGGAAGCACAGCGCACGAAGAGACTTACCGCGGTAAAAACCGTCCCGCCTGCCCACGCACCGTTTTTGGGACTAGCCCAACGACGCGATTGCACTTACGTGTGGCCCAGGCCCGGGGGCTCCTGTCGGTGTACAAAAAGAGGGGTACACTTTTTGTACCCCTATAACTGTGCACGGGCAGTCGGAGCCACGGGAACCACCACACTGAGCAAGGCAAGGGAGGTGAGCCAAGGTAAGGCTGAAGCTCGAGAGAAGCAGAACAACGCCAAGACCAAGCCCACCAATAGCAAAGGAGACGAAGCGGACTCCCCCGGCAAGATCCTTGTCGGGAGGCGGTTTTAGCAAACCCAGCAAGACCCTTGACGTGGCAGCTCACCCCACACCTACGGAGTGAGTCACCCTTGAGTCCACTGCCCCCATGGTGCAAGGATTCGGGAGACATCCCCGTGGTGGCATGCAGATCTTGGTGAAGACATTCAAGATCAGATACACCCTTTAGAAGATGATGATCCTTGGCGGGATCCCAGCCAAGGAGGACCACAAGGCCCCCGGCAAGAGCCTTGCCGGGGATGACAGCAGGCGCCACGGCAAGACCCTTGTCGGGGCCCCAGCAAGGCCCTTGCCAAGAACACCCGTAGGGCCACCATCAGGCCCACGCCAATCAAACCTCCACCGTCGTTCGCATGTAGCTGCCGACCCAACCAGCTGGGCAGGCACCTGCGTGGCGGCATGCAGATCTTCGTGGAGACCCACCACTGCGCCACCTCAGCTGCCTGCCTACCTACATGGTGCCGCGGGCGCTGCTGGCCAGGGTGCGTGTCGACACGAGAGGGAGCAGCGATGGACAAGACAGGGCTCTCCCCCGTCCCCGATAAAGCAAGGACACCTGGGCAAGACGCATTAAATGCGCCTTGTCATGTAATGCAAGGGGTAACCTCACATCACTGTACCCTTTCCACCTTCTGTGTGCCACTGTGGCAACCCCTTTCCTATAAAAGGAGGCCCGAGGCGACCAGGAGGAGGATTCGGCTTTTTGGAGCTCCTCACGCCCCATAGCTAGCTCAAGAACACAGATATATAATCCACCAAAGCAGGAGTAGGGTTTTACGCATCCTCGCGGCCCGAACCGGGATAAACGAACCGTGTGCTATCTATTTGATCCGCTCTTCTCGCGACCCCGCGCCCCGCAACCGTAGTAGGGATTCTTGTGATCCCATAGGTGTCATTCCCACCAACATAGACCAAATGAACCAAAATAGTTAACTGAGCACGACATTGCAGATAGAAAAATGTACTAGAAGATAAGTCAGTTAACAAAACAAAGAATGCTTGAGAACAGTATTACGAAATGTAGCAATTGTTGGACCATAGTGATAACTGAACATTACATTTCAGAGGACCAAACTGTTAACTAAACATCAGATTGCATATTAACATTACAGAGGAGAAAACACTAGAAGGCACTGACGTGGCCTCGATAAAACATCACGAACTGTATTTTAAGGTAGACAACCGCACTGCGGTGTCGATGGTGGCCTCGAAGACGAGGTGCTCCTCCAAGATCTGGCGGTCGACACGCATGTCAGCCATAGCGACCTCGTTCGCACGTGCGGCCGCATGCTACTCAGCTCCACATTATGCTGCATGTAAAATGGTTGTGGGCGGCGCTTAATTGGAGGAGGGGGACAGTGATTTCGGTGGAAGGTTTAGCTCCGTCAGTCCGGGCATGTGGGACAGGAAAGGAGGAGGATGGTGTGGGTGGGGTGTGGATTACCTGACCATATCGACGAGGCCGTGAAGCAAGAAGAAGGGTCGGCAGTGAGGAGGCTGCGCAGCAAGAAGAAGGGTCGCCGGCGAGGAGGCGACGCTGCAAGAAGAAGGGTCACCGGCGAGGAGGCGGCGCTGCAAGAATAAGGGTAGTCGGCGAGGAGGCAGTGCTGCAAGAAGAAGGGTCGCCAGCGACGAGGCTGAGATGCCAGTAAACAACAGTGAAGGTTTGAACTTGGAAAGCAAGGAGAAACATTGGAAATGTGGATTTTGGTAGGAGGGAGGGGACGGGGAGATAGATATTTTCGTGGTGGCAAAAAAATTCGCTCGGTGCCGCGAGAAACTGGCGCGCAAGTGTGGTTCAAGAGGGGGCGGTGGACTGTAGACGACGAAGCTTCTTGTGTAAGCCAGACAAGACGGTGCGCCAAGATATTTTATATCGCATCCCACACGATTCTTTCTAGTAAACTGTTTGAGGTATACCTCATTTTTCATTATGTTTTGAAAGAAAAAATGGTGTTACGGAGGGAAAGGATGGTGTTTGAATTGCTAGAACATTTACGTACAGTGAACATGCAACTAGTACATGAGTGTCATGTTTAAATTTGGAATTATTCCGGGTTCATTTAGCATTTTTATGCATTAATTGAGTTTCTGGGCATTTAATGTGCATAATTCAAATTTGAACTACAAGCACATGCTCCATTGCACCAAAGTTTGCTGAAAAATCACATGTGTGTCTTTGGATGAATTTATAGGTCCCATGCAAGAAATGGGAATAAAATTCAAACATCTGGGTGTCGTGGCTCGGTCGAAATGATTGAGAAACTTGGTTTTTTAATTCCTGTACATCCAAAACACGCCTGAAAATCTTGAAACTTGGCATGGTGTCATGACATGGCACCAACATGTTGTAGTAAATTTTTTGGCCAAATTGGAACAAGCTTTGGTGTAAGCTTCTTGCAAACCGGAGCTTCCCTCAAGAAGGCTCCTGGTTCCAAGAGGGAACGTGTCACCTCCGTGTGTGAAACGACATACGTACACTACCTTCTCCCACCTTAATTTTTTTACATAGCCAGATTAGACCGAATAGAAGTATCGTGCTAAATTTTGGAATTATTCCATGTTTGTTTGGCCTTTTTTATACATTAATTGAGTTTCTACGCATTTAATGTGTATAATTCAATTTTCAACTACAAGCACATGCTCCAGTGCACCAAAGTTGTTTGAAAAAATACGTGTGTCCTTGGGTGAATTTCTAGGTCCCATGCAAGAGATGGGAGTGAAATTCAAATATCTAGGCATTATGGCTCGGCCAGAAAGATTGAGAAACTTGGTTTTTTAATTTCTGTAGTTCCAAAACACGTCCGAAAATCATGAAACTTGGCATGGTCTCATGACATGGCACCAACATGCTGCGGTAATTTTTTTGGCCGAACTGGGACAAGCTTGGGTGTAGGCTTCTTGCAAACCGGAGCTTCCCTCAAGAAGGCTCGTGGTTCCGAGAGGGAATGTGTCACCTCCGTGTGTGAAATGACGTACGTACACCGCCTTCTCCCGCCTTATTTTTTTTACACAGTCAGATTAGACAAAATAGAAGTATCGTGCTAAATTTTGGAATTATTTCGGGCTCGTTTCGCCTTTTTTATACATTAATTGAGTTTCTGGGCATTTAATGTGCATAATTCAAATTTGAACTACAAGCATAGGCTCCAGTGCACCAAAGTTGTTTCAAAAATCATATGTGTGTCCTTGGGTGAATTTCTAGGTCCCATGCAAGAGATTGGAGTGAAATGCAAACATCTGGGCGTCATGGCTCGGCCTAAAAGATTCAGAAACTTGGTTTTTTAATTGCTGTAATTCCAAAACACGCCTGAAAATCATGGAACTTGGCATGGTATCATGACATGGCACGAACATGCTGCGGTAATTTTTTTGGCCGAATTGGGACAAGCTTTGGTGTAAGCTTCTTGCAAACCGGAGCTTCCCTCAAGAAGGCTCGTGGTTCCGAGAGGGAACGTGTCACCTCCGTGTGCGAAACGACATACGTACACTGCCTTCTCCCGCCTAAATTTTTTTACACAGCCATATTAGACCAAATAGAATTACCGTGCTAAATTTTTGAATTATTCCGGGCTTGTTTCGCCTTTTTATACATTAATTGAGTTTCTGGGCATTTAATGTGCATAATTCAAATTTGAACTACAAGCACATGCTCCAGAGTACCAAAGTTGTTTGAAAAATCACATGTGTGTCCTTGCGTGAATTTCTAGGTCCCATGCAAGAGATGAGAGTGAAATTCAAACATCTGGGCGTCGTGGCTCGGCCGAAAATATTGAGAAACTTGTTTTTTTTTAATTTCTGTAATTCCAAAACACGCCTAAAAATAATAAACTTGGCATGGTGTCATGACATGGCACCAACATGCTGCGGTAATTTTTTGCCCGAATTGGGACAAGCTTTGGTGTAAGCTTCTTGCAAACCGGAGCTTCCCTCAAGAAGGCTCGTGGTTACAAGAGGGAAGCTGTCACCTTCGTGTGCGAAACGACATACGTACACTGCCTTCTCCCGCCTTAATTTTTTTACACAGCCAGATTAGACCAAATAGAAGTACCATGCTAAATTTTGGAATTATTCCGGGTTCGTTTGGCCTTTTTTATACATTAATTGAGTTTCTAGGCATTTAATGTGCATAATTCAAATTTGAACTACAAGCACATGCTGCAGTGCACCAAAGTTGTTTGAAACATCACATGTGTGTCCTTGGGTGAATTTATAGGTCCCATGCAAGAGATGGGAGTGAAATTAAAACATCTGGGCGTCGTGGCTTGGCCGGAAAGATTGAGAAACTTGGTTTTTTAATTCCTGTAATTCCAAAACACGCCTGAAAATCATGAAACTTGGCATGGTGTCATGACATGGCACCAACATGCTGTGGTAATTTTTTTGTCCGATTTGCGAAGGCGCACACATTAACAATCAACAAAGTCATTTTGGAACAAGTGCTGTCATGTTACAAATCAGAAACGCAAGTATTATTGAAACTATGGGCGTTCGACTTACCAATTACGTGGGTGCACGCGTTCCCTTTTTTTATTGGCTAGGAGGTGACGTGCGGGGTGGCTATTTGAGTACGGGAGGCATGCGATCAGACCCCTGCGCGTGCTCATCGGGAGGAGAGCCCTTTTGACCGCTACCCGTCGCGCACCTCCCTCCAAACGAATCCATTAATGGCGCCCGAGCACCTGTTCTACGGTGTGGCTATATGTCTCACTGGACTGAGATTTAAGAGAGAAAAATGAAAATATGAAAAGAAAGTTTTGCATGGATCTTGATGTAAGATTCGACGGACCTATATAGCATCGACTGCGACTTATAGCAAGCATGATGAATATAAGGACAATGACATTGGATAATAATTGTCTTACATATTTATAAACATAATTAAAAAAGCCACATGCGGCAACGCCCGATATACACAAGGGAAAAATAAGAAGGAAGACACAGTAGGTACTAATCTCCACGGCGGGCGGCGAAGAGCTCTTTCTTGTCCTCATGATGCTGGTTGAGAGCATCCACAGATTCCTCCACCAGCCTTATGTGCTCGATGCGCAGCATGGCATTCTTGTCCATGAGTTTCTCAACGATGACGCCGGTCCTCTTCAACAAGGCAGTGGTCTGCTCCTGCTACTCCGCACTTTCGACGATCTTCACCCTCAGCAGGTCGCGCTCGGCCCGGAGCTTAGCATTGCTCTCATTTAGTTGTCAGATGACGTCGGTAGACTATTCAAACGAGGTTTGCAGGTCATCCTGCAACCTCGCCCACCTAGAGATCTGATCGACCTACCTGAGGACGAGGGAATGCATGCGCCTGTAAGAGTCCTCGCCTACCCACGAGGCAATTTCCCAGGCCGCCGTGGTGTGGGAGGACATCTCTACTGCATTTGCGGGGCGGTGGGACATCTCTTCTACTTCCGCGGCGTGGCCGGACCAGTCTGCCGCATCGACGGTGCGGTGGGTCCTCCGTGCTGCTTCGGCGGTGCGACAGGACCTCTTTGCTGCTACGGCTGTGCGGCGGGACATGTTGGCTGCTTTTGCGACGAGGTAGGACATCTCTCGTGCTGCCGCTTCCAGGCTTGCCTCTCCCAAGTGGCAATCTATCGACCCAGAACTCACACTGGCCATGGCGGACACAAGGGAACGGTGATGAATGACTTGTTTGTTTTTGACTTTTTGCGGATGAGGAGTTGAGGAGGAATGTGCAGTCATCTTGGAGTACTAGTATTTATAACCGCGTAGTAATACGCTCCCAAGTGGGAAACTGTTTAGGTTTTGATCGGTGTGAACAGGTTTGCAATTTGGAATGTGATGGGACGCATGCTCAAAATTTACCGACGGTTATAAGTGTGGAACTATTCCCGGAAGGCGTAACGTGGGCATGTACGCCTTCTCGGCCGCGCACATGGCGTTTGCACCATAGGGTGCACCGCAATAGGCAATGTCAGCACCATCACGCACGGTTCTTTTAATTAGAATGTGTATGCCCGTCTAGCGCACACACGTTGATCTATCTAACTGTTTCAGTTCCATGTGAAGTGTATTACATCAATCGCAGACACTTTGATCTGGCTGACCCATTTCTGTTCTGTTGCCTAATCGCAAACAGTTAATCCTTCTGAAGCGTATGCCCTCAATCACACTCACCTTGATCTGGCTGACTATTTCTTTTGTGTTGCCTAATCACAAACAGTTTATGCGAGTGAACCGTATGATGTGTATCGCACACGCCTTCATCTAGTTGCCCGTTTCTTTTGTTCCTCCTCATCGCAAACTGTTCATTGAAATGAACCGTATGCCCTTCATCGCACGCAAATAAAACCTGAACCGTGTTTGACGCATCCGTCATTGCAAACGTTTTACACATTTCTGACGGTTTTCATACAACACCATTTGCGATTATTGCATCGCACACAGTTTCTCGAAGGGCCTCTGATCGTACTGTCGCGTTAGCAGAATCCTGCAGTAGTGAGCCCTTTCTTCTGGAGGTCGAAGGGGCTGCCTACAATGAGGCCTATCCGATCCAGGACATCCATGTCATTCGTAAAGTCTACAGTAACGAATTTGACTCTGCCATCCTTGAAGAAGTTCTTAAAATCCTTGCACTAAACATCGGCATGGCATATGTGGTAGACCAAGCATAAGTCATGCACGCAAACCTGGATCACGGCGGGCTTCTTCTTCTCTACCTCCTTTAGAGTCTTCTCTCTTTGCAGGACGGTGGTGTACTCAACATCTAGCCCAACGACCCACTCATCCTTTGAGTTTTTGAACATGCGTCTGAAGCAAGCAAGGCATCCTTTCAGTGTCGCGGAAGAACGGGTGTAGATGACGTAGAACTCATCGCCGGTGATGGTTCTAACCTTGTACTCACCGCCGATCATGGAGATTTGGGATGCCATGGAT
Source organism: Triticum aestivum (assembly GCF_018294505.1). Taxonomy (NCBI): domain Eukaryota; kingdom Viridiplantae; phylum Streptophyta; class Magnoliopsida; order Poales; family Poaceae; genus Triticum; species Triticum aestivum. The sequence continues at coordinate 609,139,707 of NC_057812.1, forward strand.
TTGGGAGGAGGTTTAGTATTAGTGGAACTGCCGTAATGTGAAAGGACGAGATGACTAGGAGCGAACTGCCGTAATGTTAAAGGACGTCCGGGGATGAGTAGGAGCAAACTGCTAGTGGTTTTTTGATTGTAAAAATGCTGAGTGGGGCGTGCGAACGGCGGGGTAGTGGCTTGCCTGGTGGATAAATGGATTCATGCATAGTACTATGGGGCCAGTTAGATGTCATGTCTACTCGACGCCCAATTAAACGGCTTCCGATGTCATGTCAAGCGTCGGGAAAATTACAGGTGATATGAAGCTTTCCATTCTCCCATGATACGGGCTTCCGAGAGCCCTTGGATCTGAGATAGAACGGTTGCATGGCGTGATTCTTGACCTATGGGTGAATATCCTATCCTAGAGGGTTATTCTGCAAATTTCCAGCAACTTGGCATGCGACCGTTCGATCTCAGATCCAAGGGCTGCCAACAGCCCATATCATGGTCACGCCTACCAAGACCGTCGCCTCGCTCGCGCGGTCGTGCCCTTGGAGATTTAACACGGTGCGTTAGGCTATCTGATGTTGGCATGTCATACATAGTCATCACTTAGTCACTCATACAACAAGGTTAGCTATAAGGTTGCCTATAAGGGTATTTTTTTTACTTCTCTCTATCTCTTTCTTCGAAGTATTTATTGCATTTGCCAAGGAGTGACCTCTTCCAATGAAATGGTAGTCTCAAGTCAATAAAAGCATGCACACCCCACATCTCTTATTGGATGATATGTTAAGAAACAAGAAACAATGTAGAAGTTAATGCACCGCCAATAAGTGTTTTGGGATTATTTGGTTTTCGTAAGATGACTTGCGCACCTAGACGGAGGGAGTAATTAACTTGCCACAGCAGACTTTTATGCCTATGTGGCAGGCTTAGCACCTGTGCGAGCGAGTACAATAGTGGGCTATAAGCCCGCTTACATGGCATTTTTGCATATGTGGAGGAAACAGGCAAGGAAAAAGTGGAGGATTGGGCTCTCATGCAAGAGCCAGCCTCTACATGGTGGAGCATTGGGAGAGGCACCTGTATACCATGGAGGTGGTCAGGAATCGGGAGATTCACGCCGGTCGTAGCATCACAGTTAAAATGATAAAATGGCAAGTCAAATCACGGGGACCCCACCTGTCCAGTAGTAACCCACTGTCAAATCACACAGCCCTACGTTTGCAGCAGCCTACTCCCTTATCTTCTTGCGTATTTGTCAAACCGACTAGGCGGAACTGCCTCATCTACCGCGCAGGAAAAGCCCCGCCCTCGACTTTTAAATAGTATAGTATACTAATTTTGTATCCATGGATTGCGCCATGGAGCAAAGCCTCAAGAAAACAGCGGTACACATGTACGGAGTATATAGCACGCCCATCGCGTTCGCGTCGCACCCCAGGCGGTCGGTTGGTCTGGCACGCCTCTCTCCGAATGGAACGCACGTTGTGGCACCCTAGCTCAGAGAAACCGGAACGCCCCGTATTCTAGCCCAGAGATCGAGGAGAAGTCTTCTGGAATACGGCACTGCTTAGCATAAAACAAACCAGCTTTCTATTATTACACGAATATAAATACAAGGTCTCCAATATTACAATGAATAACATCGGCACGTCGACACTACGCCATCCTCAGTTTCTCTATGCAAGCAGCAGAACAACTCGAAGCAGCGGAAAAACTTCTAGCAGCGGAACAACGACGATGGTGGTGAACTCCACTCCGCAGGGACTCTGGCTGGAACATTTATCCTAGCTAGCACGAATGGAAACCATGACAAGCAATCAAGAAATCACGGCATGACCTGCAAACTGGCATGACATACCAGGTCAGTACATTGAATGTACTTGCAAACTCACAATAACCAGAAGCATTCAAGACAAACAACATCATGGCAATTACAGATTAAGCAGGAATTTATCATGAGATCATTAGAATAACATGGCATGAACCACATGAACATGATACAGCTGGAACAATATGAGCATGGCATGAACATATAAACATGATGGCACTATCCTGCGACATGATGACATTATCATGCACCAACTTACTCTGCTCGGGTTATCTCGTAACCATCACATGCAGCACTTACCAACCTCGGACATCACACGATCATCTCAGGATCAAATCAAGCTTTGTATAAACAATACCGTAGTAATCATTAAATGACCACAAGGAGCTTGATCTTTACCCACGATTGTCACATCCCTAGATCTGGTATACACTAGGCTAGCCCTTCATGTGAGCATCATGTTTAAATTCAAATGAAATTAGAATTGAGGAATTTTCAAAAGCCTCAGAAGACCTCTAAAAATAACCAACATTTAAATCTCATCAAATGAGTCCAAGAAAATGTTCCTGTTAATCTCTGCAAATGTTGGCAAGGGATAAAATTCAAACCAATATTTCTAGAATCTCAGAAACAATTATTTTGGGCCTTTGAATTAATCCAATAAATATTTGAATTGGATCTATATTTGTTATATAATAAATATATGTTCAATAATTCTAGAAATTGTTGTGTAGCTTTGGATAAGTCCATTTAGTTCACACAATTATTTTCATGAATTTTGAAAATGGTTTGGTCTTTGAACTAAATCAAAACATAATAGAAAAAATAGAAAAACAGAAAACAGAAATCATCATAGATAGCAACTTCATTGTCATAATCAATTGAAACCTCTTCCAAAATAGTGGATGTATCATTAAATAAAGTCATGACCTCTCCAAATCCACTTTCATCAATATTGTAATAAGATTCAACACCCTCCAAAATAGTGGGATCACTACTACCTAAAGTTGACACTCTTCCAAACCCACTTTCATCAATGTAATCATCATAAAAAGGAGGCATGCTATCATCATAATAAATTTTCTTATCGAAAGTAGAAGGAATCAAAGGATCATGTTCATTAAGCAAAGCATCCCCAAGCTTAGGACAAGCATTATTTCCAGCATATAATTCTTCAAACATTTCATACTCATCAAACATAGCATACCTAAGCTTGTGGTTTTGCATATAATCACAATCATTTTTATCAATAGCATGAATGGCACAGGAAGGTGAGAGAGAGGAACCTCACCTGGACTTACCTGGCGGCTCAAGTGGATGGCCCAGCCCACCACCGCAGCCCCTCTGTCGCCTTCCTCCTCACGCCAGTAGGCAGGGGCACGTGCCCGGCTTGCGCAGCCACACGCCGGCCACCTCCTCCCTTCCTGGCTGCCTCCTCGTCCCCCTGGACGTCTCTCGCAGCGCCACGCCACCCCTTGGAACTCTCTCACTCTCTCCCGACCTCTTCCCCCTCCTCTGCTCTCTCCCTCTCTGCCCGAGCGGAGCTCGTCGCCGCCGTACGCCGTAGACGTGGCCTCTGTGCTCCCCTCACCTCCCCGACGTGTCCACGAGCATCACCACGCCTCCCTCGTCCTCTCCGTCCAGCCACACCTTGCCGGAGGCCTTGCATCGACGCCATCTTCATCGGCTTTGTCGCCGGCCAACAGAGATGCCTCTCGCCGCCCCGCTTGCTCCGGTGCTTCCCCGAGCACGCCGAGGCCACCTCTGCACTCGCCGTGAGATCCTGTACTGATCCCCCTACTCCCACTCATTGTAGCCCTCATTTTTGTCAAGACCGAGACCTCACCGGCACCGGACTTGTTGCCGTCGTCATTTTGGTTCGCCTCCATCCAAACCGAGTGCGTCACTCCACTCAGTGCACCCCCAGGAGTCCGTAGCGCCCACCAGCTCCTCCTCCCATGCACCGTAGCACCGAACCCATCATTGCCCGAACTCCGACTGCTTCCTTGGAGCTCGCCTTCGTCGGCTCCGGCCACCATAGGCCCGGCCTCCACCACCATTCGATGAGCCCAAGAACGGCCTCCTTCGTGCCTTGTGGACGTTTTCTGAGCCGCGCCGCATTCTCGGGCCTCGCCAGCGTAGAGTCGCTGGTGGGTTGACCCACTTTGACCCCGGCTGGGCCCCTCCCAGAGTCACTAACACGTGGGGCCGGCCCTAACTGGATTAGTTAGGTGTTAGTTAGTGTTAATCACCGCTGTCAGGTGTTAATCCCCTCACTAAACTAACCCTGAGCCAGTGACATGTGGGCCTAGCCCTGCTGACATTCTTGTTAGAATTAGTCTAACCCTAATTAACCCAGTTAACTAACTTAGTCACTGACCAGTGGGCCCCACTGGTCAGGTTTGACCTGGACAGCGCCTGTTAACCTGCTGATGTTAGCATGACCTAATGCTGACGCAGTATTACATTTTCTGGATTTATTAATAACCAGGAAATTCCAGAAAATAGTATAAACTTTTGAAAATCATAGAAATTCAACCATAACTCCAAATGAAACAAATTATATATGAAAAATGATCAGAAAAATCCAATCTATCCATCTTTAGCATTTCCATGCATGTTTAAACAAATTAACATTGCTGTTTAGTTCAAAACATGATCATGCACTATTTGAATTCATAGTTTGAATCGGAATTTGAGCCTTGAGTTCAAATCAACTCAAACCCTTCTACTCTTAGCTGCATTAGCTGAAATCATAGCATATTGACATGTCATGATCATGCATCATATTGTGCATTGCATTGATTGTATTCTTTCTGTGTTTGCCGGTGATTGTTCCCCCTCGGTAGACGTATGTTTCGACGATGTGATCAATGACACCGATGAAGAGCTATATCATCTTCAGAAGTGCCAGGCAAGCAAAACCCCCTTGTTCATTCCGATATAATCCCACTCTCTCACTCCTGCTCTATTTTACTGCATTAGGACAACAACGATTCAACTGTTACATGTTGCGCTAGCTGAACCCCTTTTCCTCTGCATGACCTGTCATTGCCACAGTAAATAGATGAAACCCACTAGCATGAATAGGAGTTGTTTGAGCCCTGATGTGCCTACTCATTCATGCTTGTTTGTCATGCCTGCTACTACTTAGAGTTGAGTCGGGTCTGATTCATCAAGAATGAATTGGAATGGTGATGAACATGTCCTAGTGTGATTGAGCTAAGTGTGTGAACACGATTTGGTAAAGGTGGCGGTGAGAGGCCATGTAGGAGTACATGGTGGGTTGTCTCACTAAAACCGTCCTCAAGAACTGAGTTCTGTGTTTGTGATCCATGAAACAGCTACTACCACACGTTGGGCCCTAAAATATGACCCCTCTCGACTTATTCACCGCCCTTGTCCTCTGTCCAGGAGTTGCAACTAGTTTCAGGTGTTTGTAGGATATGTGTTTGCGGCCGTGCGTAGCGCTGACCCCAGGGTGGGCTATGATGCGGTAGATACACCATGGCACGGTGTACCGAGTCGCCCGTTTGGTGTCTTGGGAACCCTGCACACATCGTTTGGGGCTGTGAGCGAAACCCCGGCCGGATCTCCTAGCGGATGGAACCCGAATAGGTGATAAACCTGGACTAGAGACTTGTGTGGTTAGTTAGGTCGTAGTCTACACCCACGTCGACTTTCACTAGAAGTCTGCCGAGCACATGTCGTGTGCAGACGCTAAGTGGTGGAAACATGTTCGAAGAAGTACACCCCTGCAGGGTTATAAATGATCTATTCGAATAGCCGTGTCTGCGGTAAAGGACTTATGGGTTACCTATAGCAGTTCATAGATAACTTGAAGTGGATACTCTAAAACTCGCAAGATAAGCATGAGTGCTATGGATGGTGTTCTCGTAGGTAGACAGGAGCGGATCCATAATGGTGTATTGATATGGTGAATATGTGGACTCGTGTGCGCCACCTCAAAAGAGTTACTTGCAGTCGTAGTTCAGGATAGCCACCGAGTCAAAGCTAGCTTGCTGGAGTTACACCCCACTACCCCCTTTTGTTGATACCGATGCATATGTAGTTAGTTCTGATGTAAGTCTTGCTGGGTACATTTGTACTCACATTTGCCTATTTTATGTTTTTGCAGAGAGACGTCGGTCTTGCTAGTAGTTCCGCGTGGATTTCGACATTTAGCTTGTTACCTCAGCTACGATCTTGTGCCTTCGGCAGGATCTGGTAGATAGTCAGGCTTCTCAGCCTTTTTCATTTGTAGTTGTCTGTACTCAGACAAGTTAAGCTTCCGCATGTGCTTGTTGCTTGTATGATCTGTATGTTGGGGTCATGAGACCCATGTTTGTAATGCTTGGCTCCTCGGAGCCTAATGAATAAATACTTTGAGTCGTAGAGTTTTGTTGTGATGCCATGTTGTATTTACAAATATCGAGCATATTGTGTGTATGATTGAAATGCTTGGTATGTGTGGGATCCGACAACCTAGTTGTTTATCCTTGGTAGCCTCTCTTATGGGGAAATGTAGTCTTGTGCGTCCATGAGCCATAGTAGTCCGCTACAGCCCGGTTCACTGGAGTCCTGCTAGCCCAGCACTACTGCTCCGGAACACTTGACTGGCCGGCATGTGATTCACTTCGTTCCTATGTCTGTCCCTTCGGGGAAATGTCACGCGGTGACATCCGGAGTCCTGCCTAGCCTGCTACAGCCCGGTTCCCGGAGTCCTGTTAGCCCAGTGCTACAGCCCGGATTCGCACGCTGCTGACCGACATGCTCGATGTTGATTCATGTATGCCTGTCCCTGTAAGTTAGTGCCACTTTGGGTTCACGACTAGTCATGTCAGCCCGGGTTCTCTGTCATATGGATGCTAGCGACACCTATCATATACGTGAGCCAAAAGGCGCAAACGGTCCCGGGCCATGGTAAGGCGACACCCGTGGGAATACCGTGCGTGAGGCCGCAAAGTGATATGAGGTGTTACCGGCTAGATCGATGTGACTTGGAATCAGGGTCCTGACAGCTTTGGTATCAGAGCCTGACTGCCTGTAGGATTACCAAGCCAAACTGGTCGAAGTTGAGTCTAGAAATGCTTTAGTTATATAAGGGAATTGATTGTGGAAGGGAACGTAAGGCTCTTTTTACTCCTTCACCTCATGGCCTTCTGATCTGAGTCATCCTCTTCTCTTCTACGGGGATTAAGAACTAGGCTTCTCATCTTTCTATCAGGATCACGTGTTACTAATCCATAGACTCATAGGATTGTTGGTCTTAAGCCTCAGTTTAGCTTCTACTACTTCCGTGTGTTCGTAGTTGGTCTCGGAACCTTGATATTGTGCTTCTGAGTGGTTATGCCACCATTTTGCAGGATGTCTCAATTCTTTTTGAGCATTTACAGCCGTTATGCTGTCCGAGTCATCCTAGGTTACTAAATAGTCTGATGCATTTGCAAATCCTTTCTTTCTATTCCCGATGTCCTTTTTGGTCAGAATTAGCACACTATCCGGTACGTTGAGGTACCCTATTGCCTCAGTATATATGTTGGGGCTATTTTTATGACCCTAGGTGTTTTAGGGAGTCACCTAGTAAACTAGCCATGTTTTGTGTTCCCGGTGTGATGATTCTAGCCGTCATTCTCGAAAGCATCCCATGATGCCATTTAGTTAGTAGGCATTCTATTCCTGGGTTTTGAACCCGAGATTCACCCTACTTATTTCATGTTGATAGTGTTTGCGCGTTCCTTTAGGTTATTAGTAATCTTGTGATAGTCCTTGAGGTCTGTGGTATTTCCTTCTTCCAAATACCATGAACTGCTTATGGCAGAAGTTCTTTGAACCAAAAGATAACAACAAGACTGCTCTTGAGGAGTTCTCCATTCTGCGTTGTGAATCTGCCAGTCCTTTCTGCATGGATTATCTGGAAGAAATATGTTGAGCTTTATTCAACATACTAATCTATGCATCCACAACTCAGAAAGTGCGATGTTCCTTTGAGTTGTCCCTCTTCGGTTGGATTCCAGCCCTCGTGTATCAGTTGATAGTCAAGAGTATGTCGTGCATTTGTGCTCATCGATGCCTAATATTCTTGTGGTCCGTCAAGCCATTCTATTCCGGAATGACTAGGAGAAACAAACTCCAGTACCTCATCCATCTTTGGGATTGGGTCAAAGTAGTTGCATTCCGCAGATCAAAATGCCAATCCAGCTTTTGTTCTGTTCTACCTTAGAGTGTTCCCTCCTTATGTCAGTATCGTCATGAGAATTGCACCACCTCTTATGAACTCTAGATACAGTGATACTTCTCACCATCATTATTCATTCCTCGGTTTCGTGTTATTGTAACCAGAATGCCGACAAGTGAATCGTGATGTGTGAAATCTATACTCCTAGCAACGGGTAGTTAAATGGACAATAACCTCGTTCTTAGTGTGTTGATTATCGGATCATCATTCTAGAATTGATTGTGCTACCCTGTCCTTATTTATGGTGCACTCTTCAACCAAGAGTTAGGGTTGCATCAATCCCTTTCCTATTTAGTTTTATCATCTTGCTCTGAAAGAAAGATGGTTCTCGAGCTTAGTAACATATCGGTGGTTCGTGATGTTCCGAATATCTTCTCGGAAGTATTACCAGGTTGTCACCTGACCGCTATGTTGAGTTCATCATCATGTTGGTTTTCCTCCAAATCACCCCTTCTCCAAGAATCTGTGTTGGATATCCCTGAGCTAGTTGGTTGAGCTAGACAACAACTTGGAGAGTTGGAAGATAAAAGCTTGTCTGACTTAGTTCATGTTAAGGGATATCTTTTTGTGTGTGTGTGTGTGTTGAAGAAAGATGATATCTCCATCGATTGGTCCTCGTGATCAGTTGTCGGATCTATTGCCTTGTCAAAACTTTGAATTGAGTATGGGCTATCGTCAAGTCAAATCAGAACCAACGATGTTCATAATGTTGTCTTACTCGTGGTTGATCCCTCGAGCATACACCATTACATCTTTTGGTCTGACCAATGCTATCACCGTGTTCACACGATGGTGGAAGTTCGGTGATATGGAAATTCTGATGAGTTGTTGTTGAGCCCATCAGCAGCATTTTGTCTCCCCCATGATTCATGTTGAACATCCAGCTAGTGTTGGAAACTTTGTAAGCAATGCCTTCGTGTTCCGTTCTTGAAGCTTATGCTTGGATGAAAGAAGTGACTTTCTCCAAGTTCACGTGCATTAGGTGTAAGTTACCGCCATGAATTTGAGAGAGGTTTGTTTTGTTTCCCTTGGAATCATCCCAAATCAGTCATGCATACGTGCGAAGTATTCTATGGTTTGATAGATTAATTACCTCCACTCCATATGTGTTCCTAGCACACCAAGCCACTGATTGGTTTGTTCAAGGAGAAGAAGTTTCTTCTTGAGAGCTAGACTTACACAAGGACCTCGATATCCTTGTTGGTGGTTCTCCCCCCGAACTCGGTAGTGTTTCGTTGTAAGACTACCAGGTGACCATGCTTGTCTAGGACAGCGTGTTCACATGCTTGTAGCAGAACCGGCTCATGTTTTGGAGCTTACTACCATAGTTCATTCCCCGAGAGTTTTGCAACGTCATCTCGTCGATTTGTGTTGCTACCTTTCTTTTTCTAGACATGTTGTCTGAAATATCCCGATACCAACCAGATCTGATTCTCAGGGAGATATGATGGTTGGAACATTCCCAGCATTTGCATTTTGTTCCCAGCTTGCACAGCCATTGTGTCATTTTCTATGGTCTGCCTTCTCAGTAATTAATGTCTAGGATCATCTTCAAAAGTGGACTTCCCATGAGTCACATCCATTTCCGGAGATAAGAAAAACTCATCCATTGCGTTGTCTTCAACAAGGTAGTCCACATCATCCATTCTAGTCGATATATGCCATTCTTTCGAACCTCCTTGAACGATAGTTTGTGATTGTCTTAGGCCGGAATAAAGAGTTTCAATGATCATTATATCAAAAGTAATTCTTTTTGCCACTTAAGGGAATAGCTCTATGAGTCACCTTCCCTGAGGTGCCCCATTAGGTAATCATGGCAACGTATCTCCTTGCTACTTTGACACTCACTCACCTTCTCACCTAAGAGTGGGATTGTTGCCTACCAATGTGGACCTTCGTCATATGTCCCTCTACATCCCTCTTGATACGTGTTTCGTGTCTTAGCTCGGGAGATGTTTCAATGTCTCACTCCATGAGTTGATCCTGAGTTGTTCGATCTTCGAGAAAATCGATCCTTGTGGAGTTTTCCCTTTCCTCTCATTGTCATGTTAGTTGGAGTTCTCGGAGCAGGACATCGAGACAAAGATGGTGATCGTGTCAACGTTCTTATGAAGTGCAACCTGGATCGTGAAGACCGTGTTAGTTTGTGTCCCCTCCGTCCTCTTACCTCATGTCCTGAATCTCGGGACGAGATTCTTGTTTAGTAGGGGTGAGCTATCACATCCCTAGTTCTGGTATACACTAGACTAGCCCTTCATGTGAGCATCATGTTTAAATTCAAATGAAATTAGAATTAAGGAATTTTCAAAAGCCTCAGAAGACCTCTAAAAATAACCAACATTTAAATCTCATCAAATGAGTCCAAGAAAATGTTCCTGTTAATCTCCAGAAACGTTGGCAAGGGATAAAATTCAAACCAATATTTCTAGAATCTCAGAAACAATTATTTTGGGCCTTTGAATTAATCCAATAAATATTTGAATTGGATCTATATTTGTTATATAATAAATATATGTTCAATAATTGTGGAAATTGTTGTGTAGCTTTGGATAAGTCCATTTAGTTCACACAATTATTTTAATGAATTTTTAAAATGGTTTGGTGTTTGAACTAAATCAAAACATAATAGCAAAAATAGAAAAACAGAAAACAGAAAATAGGAAGGTGTGAGAGAGGAACCTCACCTGGGCTTACCTGGCGGCTCAAGTGGCCGGCCCATCCCACCACTGCAGCCCCTTTGTCGCCTTCCTCCTCGCGCCAGTAGGCAAGGGCGCGTTCCCGGCGCACGCAACCACACGCCGGCCACCTCCTCCTTGCCTGGCTGCCACCTCCTCCCCCTGGACGTCTCTCGCAGCGCCACGCCACCCCTGGAACTCTGTCACTCTCTCCCGACCTCTTCCCCCTCCTCTGCTCTCTCCCCCTCTCTGCCCGAGCGAAGCTCATCGCCGCCGACGTGTCCACGAGCATCACCACGCCTCCCTCGTCCTCTCCATCCAGCCATGCCTCGCCGGAGGCCTTGCATCGACGCCATCTTCATCGTCTTCGTCGCCGGCCACCGGAGATGCCTCTCGCTGCCCCGCTTGCTCCGGTGCTACCCCGAGCATGCCGAGGCCACCTCTGCACTCGACGTGATCTCCTCTACCAATCCCCCTACTCCCATGTCCATTAGCTCATCGTAGCCCTCATTTCCGTCGAGATCGAGACCTCACCGGCGCCGGACTTGTCGCCGTCGTCGTTTTGGTTCGCCTCCATCCAAACCGAGTGCGTCACTGCACTCAGTGCACCCCAGGAGTCTGTAGCACCCACTAGCTCCTCCTCCCATGCACCGTAGCACCGAACCTGTCATTGCCCGAACTCCGGCCGCCGCCTTGGAGCTCGCCATCATCGGCTCCGTCCTCCACCACCACTCAACGCGTGCCTGCAAGAGCTCTTCAACGAGCCCAAGAACGGCCTCGTCTGTGCCTTGTGGACATTTTCCGATCCGCGCCGCCGTCTCGGGCCTCGCCAGCGTCGAGTCGCCGGTGGGTTGACCCACATTGACCCCGGCTGGGCCCCTCCCAGAGTCACTAACACGTGGGGCCGGCCCTAACTAGATTAGTTAGGTGTTAGTTAGTGTTAATCACCGCTGTTAGGTGTTAATCCCCTCACTAAACTAACCCTGAGCCACTGACATGTGGGCCTAGCCCTGCTGACATTCTTGTTAGAATTAGTCTAACCCTAATTAACCCAGTTAACTAACTGAGTCACTGACCAGTGGGGACCACTGGTCAGGTTTGACCTGGACGGCGCCTGTTGACCTACTGACGTCAGCATGACCTAATGCTGATGCAGTATTACATTTTATGGATTTATTAATAACCAGGAAATTCCAGAAAATAGTATAAACTTCTAAAAATCATAGAACTTCAACCATAACTCCAAATGAAACAAATTATATATGAAAAATGATAAAAAAAATCCAATCTAGCCATTTGTAGCATTTCCATGCATGTTTAAACAAATTAACCTTTCTGTTTAGTTCAAAACATGATCATGCACTATTTGAATTCATAGTTTGAATCTGAATTTGAGCCTTGAGTTCAAATAAACTCAAACCCTTCTGTTCTTAGCTGCATTAGCTCAAATCATAGCATATTGACATGTCATGATCATGCATCATATTGTGCATTGCATTGATTGTATTCTTTCTGTGTTTGTTGGTGATTGTTCCCCCTCGGTAGACGTATGTTTCGACGATGTGATCAATGACACCGATGAAGAGCTATATCATCTTCAGAAGTGCCAGGCAAGCAAAAACCCCTTGTTCATTCCAATAAAATCCCACTCTCTCACTCCTGCTCTATTTTACTGCATTAGGACAACAATGATTCAACTGTTACATGCTATGCTAGCTGAACCCCTTTTCCTCTGCATGACCTGTCATTGCCACAGTAAATAGATGAAACCCACTAGCATGAATAGGAGTTGTTTGAGCCCTGATGTGCCTACTCATTAATGCTTGTTTGTCATGCCTGCTACTACTTAGAGTTGAGTCGGGTCTGATTCATCGAGAATGGTGATGAACATGTCCTACTGTGTGTGAGCTAAGTGTGTGAACACAATTTGGTAAAGGTGGCGGTGAGAGGCCATGTAGGAGTACATGGTGGGTTGTCTCACTGAAACCGTCCTCAGGAACTGAGTTCTGTGTTTGTGATCCATGAAACAGCTACTACCACACGTTGGGCCCTAAAATATGACCCCGCTCGACTTATTAACTGCCCTTGTCCTCTGTCCAGGAGTTGCAACTAGTTTCTGGTGTTTGTAGGATATGTGTTGGCGGCCGTGCGTAGTGCTGACCCCAGGGGTGGGCTATGATGCGGTAGATACACCGTGGCATGGTGTACCGAGTCGCCCGTTTGGTGTCTCGGGAACCCTGCACACATCATTTTGGGGCTTTGAGCGAAACCCCGGTCGGATCTCCTCGCGGATGGAACCCGAATAGGCGATAAACCTGGACTAGGAGACTTGTGTGGTTAGTTAGGTCGTGGTCTACACCCACGTCGGCTTTCGCTTGAAGTCTTCCGAGCACATGTCGTGTGCAGACGCTAAGTGGTGGAAACATGTTCAAAGAAGTACACCCCTGCAGGGTTATAAATGATCTATTTGAATAGCCGTGTCCGTGGTAAAGGACTTCTGGGTTACCTATAACAGTTCATAGATAACTTGAAGTGGATACTCTAAAACTCGCAAGATAAGCATGAGTTCTATGGATGGTGTTCTCGTAGGTAGACAGGAGCGGATCCATAGTGGTGTATTGATATGGTGAATATGTGGACTCGTGGGCGCCACCTCAAAAGAGTTACTTGCAGTCGTAGTTCAGGATAGCCACCGAGTCAAAGCTGGCTTGCGACAGTTAAACCCCACTACCCCCTGTTGTTGATACCGACGCATATGTAGTTAGTTCTGACGTAAGTCTTGCTGGGTACATTTGTACTCACGTTTGCCTATTTTATGTTTTTGCAGAGAGACGTCAGTCTCGCTAGTAGTTCCGCATGGGCTTTGACGTTTAGCTTGTTACCTCAGCTACAATCTTGTGCCCTCGGCAGGATCTGGTAGATAGTCAGGCTTCTCAGCCTTTTTCATTTGTAGTTGTCTGTACTCGGACAAGTTAAGCTTCCGCATGTGCTTGTTTCTTGTATGCTCTATATGTTCGGGTCATGAGACCCATGTTTGTAATGCTTGGCTCCTTGGAGCCTAATGAATAAATACTTTGAGTCATAGAGTTTTGTTGTGATGCCATGTTGTATTTACACATATCGAGGATATTGTGTGTATGATTGAAATGCTTGGTATGTGTGGGATCCGACAACCTAGTTGTTTATCCTTGGTAGCCTCTCTTAGGCCTTGTTCGGTTAGGCATGGATTGGAGGGGTTTGAAAGGGATTAAATCCCTTGCAAGTCAAAATCTCCCTCAAACCTCCCCAATCCCCTTCAATCCTTGTGGTGAGGGGATTAAACGAACATGGCCTTATGGGGAAATGTAGTCTTGTGCGTCCATGAGCCATAGTTGTCCGCTATAGCCCGGTTCATCGGAGTCCTGCTAGCCCAACACTACTGCTCCGGAACACTTGACTGGTCGGCATGTGATTCACTTCGTTCCTGTGTCTGACCCTTTGGGGAAATGTCATGCGGTGACATCCGGAGTCCTTCCTAGCCTGCTACAGCCCGGGTTCCCGGAGTCCTGTTAGCCTAGTGCTACAGCCCGAATTCGCACGCTGCTGACCGACATGCTCGATGTTGATTCATGTATGCATGTCCCCATAAGTTAGTGCCACTTTGGGTTCACGACTAGTCATGTCAGCTCGGGTTCTCTGTCATATGGATGCTAGCGACACATATCATATACGTGAGCCAAAAGGCGCAAACGGTCCCGGGCCATGGTAAGGCGACACCTGTGGGAATACCGTGCGTGAGGCCGCAAAGTGATATGAGGTGTTACCAGCTAGACCGATGTGACTTGGAATCGGGGTCCTGACAACGATTCTCGCACAACATCACGAATATCCAACAACTTGGTATCCTCGATACCATGGTGACCATTCACGGATCACAAACGGAACCACTCTGGGCTCAACGGGTTACCTCGTAACCAAACGGTGATCCTTTTGGTGATCACAACCATGACCAACACTTGGTCTCAAACGGTGATCTTTTCAGCGATCACAACCATGACCAACACTTGGTCTCAAATGGTGATCTTCCAGGTGATGAAAACCAACTTATCTCCTCAATGAACCGGGGTTGTTATTAAACAAGTTATTATTATTACGGTTGACTCATAGTGTGACCGACACGAACTGGGCCCTTATCCGCGGGCATGGCTATCGATAGATTTAGTATACACAATGTAGACGTTAGTACATTGTACCCACACTACGGAACCCATGGCCTCGCACTCCCATTCGGGTGGACCAATGGCGTTCCCACAAAACCGTCCTACTGCCATGACACTCTCTTGGCCACTCCGACCAACTCCCCTTTGGGCTAAGTCCTGGGTGGCCTCGTGCCTAACAAAGAGACCAATGGCCACCATCGTGGCAAAACGGTCCCAAACAGGGACAAGGATCCATACAACAACAACGGGCACACAAGGCTTATGTCCGCCTACCTGATCAGGGTAGCGCGCCCATAACCTTCCCTCGTTGGAGGCACTGGCGAGAGGCACGACAATAGACCCAGTTAGGACCTTCCCATAAAGGTGGCACCATGACTCAGCCAACAGTTGTTCAAGTTCAATTCAATCCGGTTAAACCTGAATGCAATATGTTGAGCCATGATAAAATAACATGATGCAATTACAATGCAAGAGCATGATATCAACATAAGCACGGGGTGCAACATAACTATCCACCATATCAACAAAGAATCATATCCAAGTTAGCATAGCATAATGACGAGCATGAATTTTACAAGTACTACACTACTCATAGCACAACATGACCACTAGCATCAACCAAAAATAACATGCAAGAACTCATCAATAACATTACCGAGTAAACACTTAACCAACTAACAGCAAAGGAACAATGCATATTACAGGTACTCGGTAATAGACGACAGTCATGCCTCGAAGAACATGACCAACCCAACATGTACTACTATCAAGGAGGACCAATATGAAAGTAATACTAGCAGGTAGAACATCATAACTGAGTGCAAGAAACATAGCATGAAGGTAATCACCAATCCACAAGCATGACCGAAATAACGACTGCAGTAGCAAAACAAACATATGGTTATTAAAGATTCAAGTTGAAAACCAATGCTACTGCATGGCTATCATGCAAATGGTCATTGTGGCTTGCCTGGGGATGAAGAAATCACGGGGAAGAAGTGCGAGAAGCTCATGGAAAGAATCACTGAAAAACGTTCTCTCTCGGAGGGGCTCATTCAAAGTCTCGAGCAAAAAGTTATAGCCCGACGAAGTTCAGGGACCAATCTGTAAAAATAACTCTACAAACAGGCCCCTGAGAGGCGGGGTCCACTTTATCCTCTCTCTCTCCCCCCTTCTGCTTCTTCCTCCTCCCGATGGGCGAAATAGAGGAGTTCGGGGCGGGACAGAGGAGCGGCCGGTGCAGGTCTCTGGCGACTCCGGCCACCTTAGGCCGAGGGGAAGGCACCGGTGGGACTGGGACGGAGCATCACGTCTGTTCAGAGGATGCACGCACACCAGGGAGAAGCAGGGCACGAGGTGACCGTGATGGCCGAGAGCAACGGCGGCGGCCAAAGTTGGGGATGCGCGTCCATAGCATCTCCGGAGAGAAACTGAGGGAATGTGATGGTGTGTTGGAGTCTAGTTGAGCTCCTAGAGGTGGAAAGAAGAGGAGGAGAGGCCGAAGTTGAGTCAATTTAGGTGGCGGCCAACGGCGAGGCTATGGCCATGGGCAGGCAGGGAGAGCTTCTCGAGCTCGGGTGAGAGGCTGGGGAGGGGTACTGGAGTGAGGAGAGGAGGCTGATGAGCTCGGGAGGCCGCGAGGATGGCTATATATAGTCGGGCGAGGGAGGCCTTGGCCGAGTGCCGCCGGGCACGTCCGGCCGAGGTTCTGACGAGCTCATCGAGCACGGGAGGGCATGGGAACATGGCGAGCCATTGATTTAGAGGTCACGGAGAGGTATACGACACCGGGGAGCAGAGGAAGAGGCCGAACCGAGCTCGGTGCCAAACGAGGCATAGTGCATCCGTGGGCGAGCGTCGGCAAGCGTTGATGAGGAAGCTACGGAGGGGATGAGCTGTCCAGGGAGAAGGCGACGGTGCGGTAAAACAGTTAGACACACTTACGGGTGCGAATATGACGAGAGGAGGAGGTGCCGAAGCACAAACGGCCACTCGACGCGGCCACTGCACACAGAGCGCGTGCACTGTGATGCCATTAACGCGGTCACCATGTGCACTGGCATGTAGCGGGGGAGATGGGCTTGAACATGTTGTCTAGTGGTAAGTCCTTCCAGGGTAGGATTCAACTGCAGTGGTAGATCAGTGAAAAGTGCTCCGGTTAAATGGTAATCTACCTCTGAAGTTTTCTGCAATAAACTTGAACGTGTAATGTTGATCCGAAGTAACTTGGTTGGGTCCAAAAGGTTTGTCTAGGGTGATGAGCTTAGGAAGGACTATAATCCTGGAGGTTTTGGAGCATAATGCAGCACAAACTAATATAGTTGCTTTGTAGCTCACATTATGGTCCAAAAACTAGGTTAGGATGATGCACTCACATGAAGCATCAACTTGAGCTGAAATTTGGTAGGGCCTAATAATTTGGTCATAATAAGATGCTGTAAAAATTTCATACCAATTGGACAAGCCAAAGTGGTACTTGCTTCACAAACATCTTCACTGACCAGAATATTGCAATAATTATAGAGAAATATTGGCTAGGTGAAATGGTGCCAAATTTGGTGGAGAGAAGTTATTTGGGTAGGAGACCATCTGGTAATTTATCAGGATTTTTGAAGCAATATTAATTATACTTGCTTCACAACCTGAAAATATTAACAGAAGCAAAGATTTGGTCCTGTGCGCACCTAGATCAAGGGATGGAGCGGAAATTTGGAGGAGTGTAAAGATACGATCACATTAAGGAGTGTGCAAAATTTCAACTCATTTTGATTCTCCTAGATAGCACTTCCTTCACACTGGCTTCTGTTTGACAGAAACTTTGAAAAATCACTGAGGAAGATTGGCTAGGCAAATAAAGTTGAATTTTGGCATGAGGCAATTATTTGGACATAAGAAAATTCCCAAAAGGTTTGGGAGCAAACAAGATAGGATATATGACACTTCCTTCTCAAAGTGCCACTCTAGATAGAAATTAAGAATAATTTTTTGGAGAATTATTCTTGGGCCAGGACATGAAAGTTTGGGCCTATTTGAGCAAATATATGACCCAAAGAAATTATGAGAATTATTTGGAAATTTTTGGATGGACAGAAATATAGGTTGCTTCACAACCTAGGGCAGATAGGGTTATTCCTTTAATAGAAAAATGAATATTCCTGAGAAAAAGAAATTAGGGTTTGGTCAAGCAGTGGAGTGACATGATCTTGGCAATGTTTTTAGGATGATGAGCCACTTGGGAGAGGAAATAAAGATGATTTCCCAGGTGACAAGGCTACAGAACCACTCCAAAAAGGAAAATAGAGCAAAACCAATAATTAAAAAAGAAAAAGAAAAGGGCCAAAAACCAGGCTGTTACAAACCTTCCCCCCTTAAAGAAATCTCGTCCTCGAGATTTGGTTGCTTAGGGAACAAGTATGACTTTAGGACTTCGTTTCCAACTCGGGTATCCTTTTTCCTTGATTTATTGTTCCCCCAAGAATTTTAGATGATTAACTTACCTTGCTCTAGGGTGGCTTGCTTCACCTTTCCCAGATTCTGACGGGTCTTTGCTCATATACCAATTCTTTTTTTACTGACGTTGATTCTCCATACTTGTGGTGATATCCAATGGATCTGAGCATCAATTTTCTTTTGGTCATGAAAACCTTTTTACTTCTGTCATGGGGTTGCTTCAAATAAATACACACCTTCTGGTTTCAATAAATGCTGAGAATTCATCATGGCCATCTTCTGACGGACTCTGACTGCTCATAAGTGGTACTGATTTATTTTGATTTATTCCTTTTGGCTCGAGCATGAGATATGTACCAAAGATTTGACTGCCTTTTTTCATGAGCAATATAGCGGGGTATGGAGTTATAGTTGTGTCATACCTCAAATATTTACATGTTGAGACTGAACTGATAGGGGCTGACAGACAATTGCTTTTTCCTGACAAACTGACCGTGTACTTGGTTCCGTCGGTGAGTATACCGGGTCTGAGCTGATTGTTTGGCTTTTGACTTTCTCATTTTGTCGGTATACCTATTTGGATTTTCCATATTAACCATTCCCAGCGGGTCAGCGGGATATGAGATCCTTGTAAAACAGAGTAGGCTGCTGAGGGTATGCCTTTGTGGACCCATATGGAATTACGGCCTCCAACTGACTTGGGGTATCCGGACCCTGATGGTCGTGCAAAAATCATTATACCTTTGCTGTCAGTCTCACCCTTTAAAGGTCATGATTTTCTTTGTGAGGAGACCTTACTGGAATAACTTGGGCACACCTGTCCTTAATTCTTCGTATGACCAGGGACGTGATTAGTGCAATATTTTTGACATTATGCCTTGTGCATGTTTCCTGACCTGGGTCCGCACACATATGACATATAATCGGGACTTGTAGCGGTACAGAGCCTGTTGTTGAGGCCAATCATACAAGAAGGTGACAAGGTTTTAGGACATCTCCTTGTCAGTTGCGGGAATAATGACCTTTATGACCATTGTCAAGACTGCTGATTCTGTGATGTCATCCCCAGAATCTTGTCAAATCTTGTAATTCATGGGATGTATCTCTTCTTATTTTCCTTTGCCTGACTCATGAGGTTGTGGGATCCTCAATTTCCTTAGGTATATCTGTTGGATCCTTACTATAATCTCGTATGAGTGACTAATATGACTTGGGATACATGCTCACCATAAGATTCACATGCAACCAAACATTGGCTTTCTGAAGAAGACACATGCCCTGGAGGATTTGTGCTTCTGACAAAATGTTGCGAGTCTGATTCTTGAGCGGTACTACCATACCTTGGCAACTTACCATATAACCTCTGAGGATGGTGTATTAGTATGATACTCACGCAGACTGAATGGCTTACGAGAGAAGCCATCCGAGTAGCTTGCTGAGGAAGACTCGTTAGCTTCTGCTTGATGCTTTAGTCTGGGTAGCGCGCAGAAGAAGACTCAATAGCTCACACGAGAAGCTTGACCTGATTATTGTGCTGGAGAAGCCTGAGTTCTGTACTTAAGAAGCTTCTCCTCGGGTTTACTTGTTGAGAAACATTCATTTCCGTCTGTCAGAAGCTTTTACCGAGGTATCTTGCTAAGAAAGACCGGGTATCTTGGACCTGAAATTATGCACATATCATGCTGAGGAAAATAGAGGAGCCTTGCATCATAAATTTCTTCTGATAACGTGTGGAAGAAGACCGAGTTTCTTACATCCAAAGCTTCATACTAATATTCAGACTAAAATCTACACACACACCCAAAATATTCTGGGGCTGATTATTTGCATGAGAAAATTTGTTTGATTGTCTGCCTTGAGCACATCACATTCTGACTTTATTTCGGATGATAACATATTTCAAGCATCATGCATGGCTGAGCCAATATTTTGTATATGATCCATACATTTGACTGAAAATGTACCATTGATCTTGTACCTGACTTGCCTTGCTGCTGACTTGATCATTACTGCTATGAGGATTTTGTACTAATGTAGAGTTTAGTTATCAGTACTGTTGTGAGGAGTGCACACTAATGCAAAATTGATTATCAGCCTCAATATCAGATATTCCCCATTTCACTGTAGTCGGCTGAGAATTCCATTTTGTTTAGCTGAGTTTCCAAATATTTGAACTCCTTATTGATTCTTCAGGTCTGGTGGCGGTTGATGAGCAACTCTTTATAGGGGAAAATAATGTAACACCGAGGCCCAAAAAGAAAGAAGCAAAAGAAAACTCACTAAAAAAGCACACAACAACAATCAACTCACACACAGTCAATGTCACATATTACTGCTAGTCACACAACATATGCATGCCTACTTAAGCACACAAATTTCACGGGATCTCTGGTTCTATGATCTAGCATATTGTGACGGTGTGCATGAGGATGAATAAATGTGTGCAAGAATTGGTGTAAACAGTGCTACGCCAAGTGTTAGCTTAGCCAGGTAGCAACCTGGACTAGCTCGGAGGCGAGGACGCACTCGATAAACCTGTAGTGGGACACGAAGGTCGCAACCACATTATTATCAATCGGACAGAAAAAGATTCGTACTCGTCCCAGGAATAGGATAGCGAGGGAAAACTGAGGCTGCTGACATTGCCCTTTCTTGATAACTAAGATCATTAAGGGTCGCCAACATGACAAAATGAAGAGCGATTCAAGATAGAAGCATGTCCATCACCGAAATGATAGGCAGGGATGAAAGGAGGATATCGGCGAGATACCTGAGCACCCGTTTTGAAAACGGTGTCAGGATCACTTGGCATCACTCTACTGGGACAGAAATGACACCAAACACCGAAGAACAAGCAAGAAAAGAAAAACTAGGGAAATGCAAAGGCTGAGCTGTAGTGGATCCGAACCGATGCCAGCTACACTCACTAGATAAACCGTTAGCAACAAATACTAAGACTATATGCATGCTATGCAACAAACAAATGCAGCAACCAAAAGCAATAAGCAAGCCAGACTTTAAACTACCGGTTTCTACCGCTCGCGCTGACTAGGGCATCCTACAGCCAGACCTGCTCTCATACCAAGTGATGTGGCACCCTGGCTCAGAGAAACCAGAACACCCCATATTCCAGCCCAGAGATCAAGGAGAAGTCTTCTGGAATACGGCACTTATTAGCATAGAACAAACCAGCTTTCTATTACACGAATATGAATAAAAGGTCTCTGATATTACAATGAATAACATTGGCACGATGACACACTATGCCATCCTCAGTTGCTCTATGCAAGCAGCAGAACAACTCAAAGCAGCGGAAACACTTCTAGCAGCGGAACAACAACGACGGTGGCGAACTCCACTCCGCAGGGACTTTGGCTGGAACGTTTATCCTAGCTCGCACGAATGGAAACTACAACAAGCAATCAAGCAATCACGACATGACCTGCAAACTGGCATGACACGCTAGGTCAGTACATTGAATGTACTTGCAAGCTCACAATAACCAGAAGCATTCAAGACAAACAACAGCATGGCAATTACAGATTAAGCAGGAATTTATCATGAGATCATCATAATAACATGGCATGAACCACATGAATATGATACAGCTGGAACAATATGAGCATGGCATGAACATATAAACATGATAGCACTATCCTACGACATGATGACATTATCATGCACCAACTTACTCTGCTCCGGTTATCTCGTAACCATCACATGCAGCACTTACTAACCTCGGACATCACAGGATCATCTCAGGATCAAATCAAGCTTGGTATAAACAATACCATAGTAATCATTAAATGACCACAATGAGCTTGATCTTGACCCATGATTCTCGCACAACATCACGAATATCCAACAACTCGGTATCCTCGATACCACGGCGATCATTCACGGATCACAAACGGAACCACTCTGGGCTCAACGGGTTACCTCGTAACCAAACGGTGATCTTTACGGCGATCACAACCATGACCAACACTTGGTCACAAACGGTGATCTTTCTAACGATCACAACCATGACCAACACTTGGTCTCAAACGGTGTTCTTTCCGGTGATCACAACCAACTTATCTCCTCAACGAACTGGGGGTGTTATTAAACAAGTTATTATTATTACTGTTGACTCATAGTGTGACCGACATGAACTGGGCCCTTATCCGCTGGCACGGCTATCGATAGATTTAGTATACACTCTGCAGAGGTTAGTACACTATACCCACACTACGAAACCCATGGCCTCGCACTCCCATTCGGGTGGACCAACGGCGTTCCGACAAAACCGTCCTACTGCCATGACAGTCTCCCGGCCACTCCAACCAACTCCCCTTTGGGCTATGTCCTGGGTGGCCCCGTGCCTACCAAAGACACCAACGACCACCATCGTGGCAAAACGGCCACCATCGTAGCAAAACGGTCCCAAACGGGGACAATGATCCATACAACAACAATGGGCACACAAGGCTTATGTCCACCTACCTGATCATGGTAGTGCGCGCCCACAACCTTCCCTCGTTGGAGGCACCAGCGAGAGGCACGACAATAGACCCAATTAGGACCTTCCCATAAAGGTAAGCGTGGTTGCACTTGTCAGCTCGATATGGTGCCACCATGACTCAGCCAACAGTTGTTCAAGTTCAATTTAATCCGGTTAAACTTGAATGCAATATGCTGAGCCATGATAAAATAACATGATGCAATTACAATGCATGAGCATGATATCAACATAAGCATGGGGTGCAACATAACACTAGTAGAATAAGGGCCTTTAGTCCCGGTTCATAAGGGCCTTTAGTCCCGGTTCTTACACCAAGCGGGACTAAAGGCCCTCCACGTGGCCGCTGCCTGGAGGTCCACCTTTAGTCCCGCTACTAAAGGAAATTTTATGAATTTTTTTTAAAATTTTCTGGAAAAAAATGATTTTTTTAATATTTTTCCTGATTTTCAAATTTCTGAATTATTTTAACCTCTAATCTCTAATCACCCTCATCACTGCTCAATTTAACCTCTAATCTCTAATCACCCCTCATCATTCCAAATCATCTAACTTCCCGGATGGTCACCCATCCTCTCACTACTCCAACCTAAGCACGCTTAACTTTCAGGTTCTATTCCCCCTTGTTTCCAAGTCTGCACTTGTTGTTTTCCTGACAATAGTAAGATGTCAATCGTATTAACCCCTCAGGAGTTTAGCTTGAGCATGAAGTCACACGTTTCACTGTTTGAGTTTGAAACTATTATTCTAAAAAACAATAATTATTTAGTAACACTAATATTTCTTGAATAAGTAGTTTGACCATAGTTTGACCACAGTTTGACCAGATTTGACCAAAATTCAAAAAATTGAAATAATTATTTAGTAGCACTAATATTCTTGAATAATTATTTAGTAACACTAATATTTCTTGAATAAGTAGTTTGACCAGATTTGACCAGATTTGACCAAAATTCAAAAAAATTGAAATAACTATTTAGTAACACTAATATTCTTGAATAATTATTTAGTAACACTAATATTTCTTGAATAAGTAGTTTGACCGTAGATTGACCCCTGTTTGACCACTGTTTGACCAGATTTGACCAAAATTCAAAAGAAATTGAAATAATTATTTAGTAACACTAATATTCTTGAATAATTATTTAGTAACACTAATACTTTTTGAATAAGTAGTTTGACCATAGTTTGACCAGATTTAACCAAAATTCAAAAAAGCTGAAATTTGAGCATATATTTTTTTCCTTTTGGAATTTGAGGATACTAAAAATTTGCAAACAAGTCGTAGGCCGTCAAAATCGGATGTGGATTTTCATTCTGAACATTTTGATATGTTCTATGTTTTTTCTGACATCGTATGCAAAAGTTATAGCCATTTTACATTTTCCCTGCACTTTTTCCAAAACATGTCCAAATTTATGTTTTTAAATTTTCCTAAGTAGTAGATGTAGTAACATAACTACATCTCGAAGGATTTTAATTTTTGAAGTTTTTATTATTTTCTTTGGGTTTTTACAGAACTGAAAAGGCGATCCACAGGGGGGTAGAGTTTGAAAATGGGACCTTTAGTACCGGTTTGAGACACGAACCGGTACTAAAGGGCATTGCACCCTTTAGTACCGGTTCGTGTCCCAAACCGGGACTAAAGGTCTAATCTTTGGTCCCGGTTTGAGATACGAACCGGGACTAAAGGGCATCACACCCTTTAGTCCCGGTTGGTGTCTCAAACCGGGACTAAAGGGCTCATTTGAACCGGGACTAATGCCTTTAGCGCATGAACCGGGACCAATGCTCACATTAGTCCCAGTTTGTGAATGAACCGGGACTAATGGGCTTACCTGGTCTGAATGAAAGCCCTATTTTCTACTAGTGTAATTGTCCACCATATTAACAAAGAATCATATCCAAGTGAGCATAGCATAATGACGAGCATGAATTTTACAAGTACAACACTACTCATGGTATAACATGACCACTAATATCAACCAAAAATACCATGCAAGAACTCATCAATAACATTACTGAGTAAACACCTAACCAACTAACAGCAAAGGAACAATGCATATTACAGGTACTCGGTAATAGACGGCAATCATGCCTCGAAGAATATGACCAACCCGACATGTACTACTATCTAGCAGGACCAATATGAAATTAACACTAGTAGGTAGAACATGATAACCGAGTGCAAGAAACATAGCATGACGGTAATCACCGATGCACAAGCATGACCGAAATAACGACTGCAGTAGCAAAACAAACATATTGTTATTGAAGATTCAAGTTCAAAACCAATGCTACTGCATGGCTATCATGCAAATGGTGGTTGTGGCTTGCCTGGGGATGAAGAAATCACCGGGAAGAAGTGCGAGAAGCTCACAGAAAGAATCACCGGAAAACATTCTCTCTCGGAGGGGCTCATTCGGAGTCTCGAGCAAAAATTTATAGCCTGGCGAAGTTCAGGGACCAGTCTGTAATAACTCTACAAATAGGCCCCTGAGAGGCGGGGTCCACTTTATCCTCTCTCTTTCCCCCATCTGCTTCTTCCTCCTCCCGATGGGCAAAACAGAGGAGTCCGGGGCGGGATAGAGGAGCGGCCGGCGCAGGTCTCCGGTGACTCCGGCCACCTTAGGCCGAGGGGAAGGCACCGGCCGAACCGGGATGGAGCACCGCGTCCGTTCAGAGGCTGCACGCACGCTAGGGAGAAGCAGGGCACGAGGTGACCGCGGTGGCCGAGACCAACGACGACGGCCAAAGTTGGGGATGCGCGGCCACAACAGCTCCGGAGATAAACTGAGGGAATGGGAGGGTGTGTTGGAGTCTGGTTGAGCTCCTAGAGGTGGAAAGAAGAGGAGGGGAGGCCGAAGTTGAGTCAATTTAGGTGGCGGCCGACGGTGAGGCTTTGGCCATCGGCGGGCAGGGAGAGCTTCTCGAGCTCGGGTGAGAGGCTGGGGAGGGGTACTGGAGTGAGGAGACGAGGCTGATGAGCTCGGGAGGCTGCGGGGATGGCTATATATAGCCGGGCGAGGGAGGCCATGGCCGAGTGCAACCGGGCACGTCCGGCCGAGGTTCTGACAAGCTCATCGAGCACGGGAGGTCACGGGAACATGACGAGCCATTGATTCAGAGGTCACGGAGAGGTATACGACGCGGGGAGCAGAGGAAGAGGTCGAACGAGCTCCGTGCCAAATGGGGCACAGTGGACCCTTCAGCGAGCATCGGCGAGCGTTGGTGAGGAAGCTGCCGAAGGAGGTGAGCTGTCCAGTGAGAAGGTGACGACGCGGTAAAACGGTTAGACACACTTACGGGCACGAAGACGACGAGAGGAGGAGGTGTCGAAGCACAAACGGCCACTCGACGCGGCCACTGCACACAGAGCGCGTGCACTGTGATGCCATTAACGCGGTCACCATGTGCACTGGCATGTAGCGGGGGAGATGGGCTTGAACATGTTGTCTAGTGGTAAGTCCTTCCAGGGTAGGATTCAACTGCAGTGGTAGATCAGTGAAAAGTGCTCCGGTTAAATGGTAATCTACCTCTGAAGTTTTCTGCAATAAACTTGAACGTGTACTGTTGATCCGAAGTAACTTGGTTGGGTCCAAAAGGTTTGTCTAGGGTGATGAGCTTAGGAAGGACTATAATCCTGGAGGTTTTGGAGCATAATGCAGCACAAACTAATATAGTTGCTTTGTAGCTCACATTATGGTCCAAAAACTAGGTTAGGATGATGCACTCACATGAAGCATCAACTTGAGCTGAAATTCGGTAGGGCCTAATGATTTTGTCATAGTAAGATGCTGTAAAATTTTCATACCAATTGGACAAGCCAAAGTGGTACTTGCTTCACAAACATCTTCACTGACCAGAATATTGCAATAATTATAGAGAAATATTGGCTAGGTGAAATGGTGCCAAATTTGGTGGAGAGAAGTTATTTGGGTAGGAGACCATCTGGTAATTTATCAGGATTTTTGAAGCAATATTAATTATACTTGCTTCACAACCTGAAAATATTAACAAAAGCAAAGATTTGGTCCTGTGCGCACCTAGATCAAGGGATGGAGCTGAAATTTGGAGGAGTGTAAAGATACGATCACATTAAGGAGTGTGCAAAATTTCAACTCATTTTGATTCTCCTAGATAGCACTTCCTTCACACTGGCTTCTGTTTGACAGAAACTTTGAAAAATCACTAAGGAAGATTGGCTAGGCAAATAAAGTTGAATTTTGGCATGAGGCAATTATTTGGACATAAGAAAATTCCCAAAAGGTTTGGGAGCAAACAAGATAGGATATATGACACTTCCTTCTCAAAGTGCCACTCTAGACAAAAATTAAGAATAATTTTTGGAGAATTATTCTTGGGCCAGGACATGAAAGTTTGGGCCTATTTGAGCAATATATGACCCAAAGAAATTATGAGAATTATTTGGGAATTTTTGGATGGACAGAAATATAGGTTGCTTCACAACCTAGGGCAGATAGGGTTATTCCTTTAATAGAAAAAGGAATATTCTTGAGAAAAAGAAATTAGGGTTTGGTCAAGCAGTGGAGTGACATGATCCTGGCAAAAAAATTAGGATGATGAGCCACTTGGGAGAGGAAATGAAGATGATTTCCCGGGTGACAAGGCCACATAACCACTCCAAAAAGAAAAACAGAGCAAAAACCAATAATTCAAAAAGAAAAAGAAAAGGGCCAAAAACTAGGCTGTTACACACGTCATATTGCATTTGCACACACATGTGGGACCACAATCGAGAACCGACCATAGGCACACTCACCGGCCTCGCAAGTCGGGTGAGTTAATAGAAGAGAGAGACGAGCGATAGTACTAGAGAGTGTTGTACAGACGTTGGTGCCTAAACGATCCCTGCATGACACAGAAGATCAGTTCGTCCATGCATGTGACCACACTCCAGCAGACACGCATGGATTGGCTATCGTCTACATATCGTGCAGGTTGTGTTGTACAGGGTTGTAGTTCTGATGAGAAAATCTAAAAAAGGTTTCTTGTCATCTCGCGATACTAGGTGTCATGTGCTTCAGATCACTGCGAGGGTTAAACAGCGACAACTGAGTTCCTCCAAGGCGCTGGTCATTGGGGGCACATGCACGAAGACTACTCGGCTGCCATCTAGGTCAAGCCGGCTATGTTAATTAGGACATCTATCGATGGACCCCTTTTCTACGAGTTTATCTTTAATTTGAGCTTTGATCCTCGTCTAGTTTGTCCGTCGGGATTCATGTTGTCTCCTTTGGGCAGTGAGATTATGGTTTCTTGTCATGTGGCATTTTTTCGTGTTATCTGTTATAATCCGGTGCTTTAGATCAAAATGATGACAACTACGCCTCCGGGGCACGTGCATGAAGACTTCTCGACAGTCATTGACGAGGTCAAGTCGGCTCCGGTAGACAAAAGAAAACTAGTACTCCACTATATAGGTAGGAGCCTCCATGCTTGCTGGCTAGTGTTGCTCTCTTCACACTTTCTTGTCCTCTCCAGAACTAAACACGACAGCGGTGGCCACACTCTCTCTCTGCTCACCGCTGGTCACAGATCCAGCCGGATCCTCTACGCCGAGGAAGGTGAGAAGGCGCAACGTTCAAGCGGTCATTCTCGGCGATGGCTCTTACCCACTACCGGCGTGTCCCGATCAGCGTGCCTTGCCGTTATCTCCCAAGCACCACTGGCTAGGGAGGGCCTCTGACCCCTTCTTCCTCGCTGTCGTAGTGTGGGTAGATCCGGCCTCCCGTCGCCACCTAGCGACATCCCGGCGACCCTTAGGTATAACTTCCTTCGAAACCGGCCTTGCTCTAGTTCCCGAGCTCCTAACATCGCTGCATTTGTATCTTTTACTATTTCCCAGGGCCCCTCGTAGATAGATCGATCGGCTATTCGAAAGCCACCTAAATTTTGATTGTTAAGAGGTAAAACTAGTTCATGCACTCAAATCTTGTACTACTTGGTTCAAACAAGGAAGAAAGGGGGTGGGGTGGGGGAAGATCTGTTACCTGAATCTAGGACTTGGTCTAAAAAGGAAATAATGGGGGCGAAAAGTAGCAGAGACTGGCTATCCAACTAGTCTCTTGGTCTAATAGGGAAATAATGGGAAACACAATAAAAACTCAATATAAACCCGATCTATTGGTTGAAAAGGGAAAGAAAGTGGGGACTGGGGACAAGTGAATAGAGTAAGTCCAGCACTAGATTTGCTAGCATCACACAGTATAAGCTGGCTATACTGAACAAAAATGGGACCAACCCAGATATCATGTTCTGATGTTTGTTGTCCTGAGCGACTCTTATGTAATGCCACTAGTAAAATGTAGCAGTCGCACTGTTAAAAGTAAGGACACTTTAAACCAATGTTGTTTTCATGTCGTGCTAAATTTCCCATTAAGATAAGTTGCTTCTTTTTGTAAGAAATGCAACTGTCCTGGTCCACCTACTCTCTCGTTCCCAAACACCAACTCCATAGCAGTTGTTAATGTAATGTTGCTGGTAAAATGAACCAATGGCACCATTAAAGTAATGTTGTATTTAACGGTTGTCATAGTTAATCCCAATTCCCACACTAATATCTAGCAATGTTGCTGCTTTAGAAATTGCTACTGTCCTTGTAGGATTGCCATTCACATAAGGAACATGCTTCTTTTCATTTGATGTATGTTTCATCACTTGTTAGTCACCCTGCTTTCCACATTTTTTGTGCAAACAGAGACATACATTTCACGCTTGATCTTAGTTGAACTGCACAAATGATATCCAAATTATAGTTGAACATTCCAGGAGCTTCATAACCAACCTTGATGTTTCTCAATTTTATTGCAACTAATGAAGAAGAAGCTCTGTAGGTTTCATTTTCTGATGGAAATGGAACCGGGGCTGGAGCCCTTTTCCTAAAAAAAATGGGACATTGCTTCATTTTAGGTGAACTATGCCAAAAGGTCCCATGAATTGAATCATCCATGTTGGTGACTGGTGTCATCCCTTCTATGATGGTGTTGACTAAAGATATGGTTCCCATCACAAGGTATGTTCCTTTTTGGTCTGAGCATTTGCCAAAGATCCTGCATGTTGAGTCTGCTCTTGTGCTACTGTTTTGGCACTGCCATGATAAAGCAGTAATGTTATTATGTTGCACCTTAATCTAGTGGCACTATTAATTTGAGGCAATTTATTGGCAGCACTAGTGCCACTGACTTTTCTTATATATCGAAAGAGGGGGTTTCCTCTGATTTCATTAAAGAAACCCTACGATAGAGAACCATTATCCGACAACATCTCAGTGTAAACGAGCAGTTATGCAACTACTACTAGCACTACAAAAAAAGACACATCTGTGACATTTTGGGCCGAACAAAAAAAAATTCTGTCATACATATGACACTTCTATGACGATAATTGTGACAAAACCCCGTATGATCATAGATGTGGTGGGCTCCTACTTCGATGACAAAAAATCATGACAGAAAATGGGCTTTTCGTCTTGGGCGGGCCAGAGATGCAGCTACATGACATTCTTTGGGCCGTCCATGATGGAAAAAACCGTGGTAGAAGCGAGGGCGAGGAAAATTTCGGGGAGTTCCCGGTTACGGTGGGAGGTCGGGGGCCGAGCGATGCGCGTTTCTCTCGTACACATACGCGCGTGTGTGCGAGGCGTTGGCTCTAACTGAACCCGAACGAGGCGTTGGGCTCTAACTGAACCCGAGCGATTGCACTACAGGCTACGCGTTACTGAACCCGAGCGATTGATCGATGGCTGTTAACTGAACCTGTTGGGGATATTACTACTGGGCGTAAACCGGCCTATCTGGGCCGGATTAACTTCATCAGTAGTTAAGCATGTTAAAGCCCATGAAGATAGATGAGGGCTCAAGACCCATAATCGGCTGAGAGCCTATAACCGTAAACCGGCGTCAATATGTAACTTGTATTGTAAGTAAAGAATAAGTAGAGACCAAACCGGACACATCTATGAGCCGGTGTTGGGACTCTGTAAACCGACGGGTGTCACCCATGTATATAAGGGGATGACCTGGCGGCGGTTCAGGAACAACAGATAACAACTCGAGACATAAG
This sequence comes from Triticum aestivum, assembly GCF_018294505.1. NCBI lineage: Eukaryota > Viridiplantae > Streptophyta > Magnoliopsida > Poales > Poaceae > Triticum > Triticum aestivum. The sequence goes on from NC_057812.1 coordinate 609,170,667, forward strand.
CGAAGCTTATTTGCTCCCTAGTCATCGAAACACCCATCAATTCCATCACAACTAGACGTAGGCTTTACCTTCATTGAAGGGGCCGAACTAGTATAAACTCTCTTGCGTCCTTGTGTCTGCTTTAACCCCTTCAAGCTAACCCGTAGCGATGGCTCCACGACTAAGTCCTTTCTCTAGGACATCTGCCGTGACAAAACCACAACAGTTGGCACCCACCGTGGGGCTATCGCATGATGGTTTCCGGTTCTTGGAGGGCTGCTTTGAAGGACTCGAGGGCTACGCTGCAGGCTGGATGACTAAGAGTCGTCGCGGCAAACTCTACATCGACGATGCAGGCTGGGGCCCCGAGGCCGGCCCAATTGAGTACGGGTACCGGGTCCCCTTTGGTAGCATTCACGTTTTCATTGGCAAGATAGGTGAACCGGGCCCTGAGCCGGACATCTGCACCGACCTCGTCGAGACGGCTCAGCGTGCGTGATCCGCCCGGGTTAAACCAGCCATGAAGCGTGCCTTTGCGGGAATGATCCATGGAGGGAGTTATGAGGACGGATCGGAGCTTCACGGGGCGACTGCCGTTCGTTCCGGTGACGAATCTTCGGCCAGAGAAACCGAATCTCTTTATCAGCTACAAGATGGCCGGATGGAGAGCTGTTCCGATGGCGACAGTATTTCGGACCCCTCTGATCTGCCTAACCGGGTTGGAATATTCATGACCAGAACACAAGCAGCGCTTCACTCTTTGACAGCTGCAGCAACAATCTCCGGTTCAGCAGCGGCAACGGCTGCCGGGGCAGGAGGCCCTGTGCGCCCGCCGGCTCAGGTTCTATCAGAACTATTTGATGCGTTGGCTGTGCTTATGGCGGAAGTTAATCCGCCAGATCAGGACGTTCACAACACGGAGATTGCAAAGGTAAAGGAACAAATCACCCAGGCCAAGACGGATCTAGCAGCTGAGGATACCAGGATGGCCGCAAAGCGGGCCGCTTTAGATGCACGGGCCTACAGGCTTATGTTGGACCAGAGTGCGTCGCATGAAGTCATGAGGAGGAAGCACCGGTCCCGCTTACCTCCGGTTTTCGAGGCTAGAGACCTTTTTAACACTCCAGGGTCAAGAGCCAGCAATCCGCTGGAGGGGAACCGGGCAGAAGCCCCTGGGACCGGTGCGCCGGTTCAACCCCGTCAGATGGACCCACCTCGTCTAAACACCGTTATACCTCAGGATGCTTTAACACCTCCGGGTCACTACTCCAACCCAATGGACAATCTTGTTGCCGCTGCTGCACGACTGGAGGCCATTCCAGTTGAAGGTGATTTGCCGCAAGCAGTAGAGACGCGACGGGTCAAGGAACTTCTGAGGACAGCTTTGGCCCAACAGGAGGCGTACTCGTACAGCCGCGACCGAATCCACTCGACCCCCCGTCCAAGCCGGAGCTATAGTAGACATATGGATGAACCAGCAGTGTCAAGTAATGAACGACGTGGAGCACCCCGTGGTAACAACCCGACGGGTGGTGCTGATGACGCTCAGGAAGTGGTGAACCGGGCCCGAGCGCGTAGGGAGGCCGAGTTAGCCGCACAGCATCAGGCTCGGCAGCTCACACCGGTTCGTCCAACCATTTCGATCGAACCTGGTGTTACTTCTAGTTCTTTGGGGGTGCCTTGCCTCGTCCCCGCTTTACGCAACGTGCGTTTGCCCAAGGATTTCAAAGGCCCACGCAAGGTACCAAATTATACGGCGGATCAACCACCAGAGACATGGGTAGAGAGCTATGAGATGGCCATGGAGATGCTTGATGTGGATGACACGGCGTGTGCGAAATACTTCACCATGATGCTTGAAGGAACGGCCCGTACTTGGTTAAAAAGCTTGCCCGCTAATTCTATCAGTTCATGGGCCCAATTACGAGCCCGGTTTATCAACAATTTCAAGGATACATGTAAACAGCCTATGTCAATAGTGGACTTAGCTGCATGCATCCAGGAGGAAGGAGAGTCAACGACTCATTGGGTGCGCCGGGTTTCACAAGTGTTGCACTCCTCAGACCGCATCAACGCTGACACCGCAGTATTAACCCTAGAAGGCGACTGCCGGTTTGGGCCCCTGAAGTTGAAATTGGGACGGATGAAGTGTCATTGCACCGACATGGGGACCCTCATGGCCGCTTTGGTAAAATATGCTGATTCTGATAGTACCAAGGATCCCGAATCTGATGATGACAAGACAAGGAAGGGGAAGAAGAACAACAGCTCCAAAGGTCAACAGCATTACCGGGTAGGCAATGGCGGAGGAGCCAAGCGTAAAGCGGATGGCAACATGGATTTTGTGGCTAATACCAACGTACAGGACAATGGCCAACGGTGCAAGGGTAGGCCGAAAAATCGTAGTGGAGCGCCCAACCCCAACCCAAACCGCCTGAACTATCTGCTAAGCCAGCCCTGTCCAAGACATGGGACGAAGGAGGAGCCAGCAAACCACCTTTGGAAGGATTGCTTTATTATGCAGGAGTTCAAGAATTCTAATAATTTCCGGTATGATCACGGATCTGGCGGTGGCTCAGGGTCCGGGCCGGGTTACGGTGGAGGAAGTTCCGGTTCAGGATTTAATGGTAATCCGGGCGGACATAATGGTCAAAATAGTCAGAACAACCAGGGTGGTTACAACCAACAGCAGCAACAGTCAGGTTACCAAAGCAACCCAAAGCAGTTGAGTAATGGGCAGTACCATGTCTTTACCACTAGCTTGGACAAGCGAGACCGGAAGGTTCAGAGGCGGGCAGTCAACTCTGTTGAACCGGCCACACCCCGTTATCTACGTTGGTCTGAATAGCCAATCATATGGAGCAGAGAGGATCACCCACTCCAGGTCGATAATCCGGGTCAGTTGGCTCTGGTGGTGGCGCCTCAGGTGGGAGGTTATAAGTTCACCAAGGTGCTCATGGATGGAGGGAGCAGCATTAACATCCTATACTATGAGACCTTCCGTCGTATGGGACTTACAGATAAGAATCTCAAACCATCCAATACAGTATTCCACGGTGTAGTGCCTGGCAGATCAGCATATCCCGTTGGTAAGATAGCTCTTCAAGTGGCCTTTGGGGATGATCATGATTCCAGGTCGGAACATTGACATTTGAAGTGGTGAAAATCCAAAGTCCATATCATGCCCTGTTTGGGCGACCGGCATATGCCAAGTTTATGGCTCGGCCCTATTATGTGTATTTGCAGCTCAAGATGTCGGGTCACAAGGGGACAATAACGGTTCACGGAAGCCGCAAAATTGCTTTGGAATGCGAGGAAGGAGATGCGGCTTATGCAGAGTCGGTTTGTGCCACCGAGGAGTTGAAGTACTATAAAGACGATGTTGATCCGGCGGACATGACTCCGTTGAAGAAGCCAACTACGGAGCATGATCCGGCCCTGAAGTTCAAATTGGCAGCAGAAACTAAGCTTGTTGACTTCGTACCTGGCGATTCGTCCAAGCAGTTCAGCATCAGTGCCAACTTGGATCCGAAATAGGAAAGCGCGCTCACCGAATTCATCCGTGAGAATCGGGACATTTTTGCATGGAAGCCTTCCGACATGCCAGGTGTACCGAGGGAACTCACTGAGCAAACACTTAATGTGGATCCTAAATATAAACCGGTGAAATAGTTCCTCCGCCGGTTTAACGAAGAAAGACGCAAGGCGATTGGAGAAGAGGTAGCCAGGCTCTTAGCAGCTGGTTTTATTGTTGAAGTTTTTCACCCTGAGTGGCTTGCCAATCCGGTGCTAGTCCTTAAAAAAAATGGCACCTGGCGTATGTGTGTGGATTACACAGATCTTAATAAAGCTTGTCCAGCAGATCCTTTTGCCCTCCCCCGTATTGATCAAATCATTGATGCTACGGCGGGTTGTGAGCGTTTAAGTTTTTTGGATGCATATTCTGGCTACCATCAGATCAAAATGGCAGTTAAGGACCAGGAGAAGACGGCGTTCATAACTCCCTTTGGAGCCTTCTGCTATGTGTCTATGCCCTTTGGGCTCAAAAGTGCCCAGGCAACTTATCAACGGTGTGTACAAAATTGTCTTCACAAGCAGATTGGCCGTAATGTACATGCTTACGTGGATGATATCGTGGTTAAATCCAGGGAGAAGGAGACTCTGGTCGATGATTTGAAGGAAACCTTTGATAACCTAAGGACGTACAAGATGATGCTTAATCTGGACAAGTGTGTCTTTGGTGTACCGGCGGGCAAGTTATTGGGTTTTCTGGTGTCCAATAGGGGAATTGAGGCTAATCTGGAGAAGATCACAGCCATCACCTCCCTGGCTAAACCGAAGTGTATCAATGATGTTCAATGCCTGGCAGGCCGGATTGTCGTGTTAAGCCGGTTTATCAGCCGCCTTGGTGAGAAGGCAATCCCTTTGTATCAGATGTTGAAGAAGACGGATCAGTTCGTCTGGAGTTCTGCTGCTGATGAAGCATTTGAGGACTTAAAGCGGCAATTGGCCAATCCGCCTGTGCTCGCCGCTCCCATTGACAAGGAGCCGTTACTGCTATATGTTGCTGCTAATGCTCGTGCGGTCAGCGTGGCTATTGTGGTGGAACAAAAGGAGGCAGGTAAGGAGCATCCGGTTCAACGTCCGGTCTATTATATCAGTGAGGTACTCATTGAGTCCAAGCAAAGGTATCCGCATTGGCAGAAGCTGGTGTACGGAGTTTTTATGGCAAGCCGGAAGCTTAAGCAATACTTCCAAGGGCACCCAATTACGGTGGTCAGTTCTGCTCCTTTGGGAGATATCATCCAGAACCGGGAAGCAACTGGCCGGATTGCAAAGTGGGCTATAGAGCTGGGGGCATACGGTTTGAAATATGTGCCTCGGACAGCGATTAAGTCTCAAGAACTTGTTGATTTCATCAATGATTGGACGGAAATGCAAGCACCTGAAGAAAAGCCGGATCATACGTATTGGACCATCCATTTTGACGGATTCAGGCAATTGGAAGGCTCGGGGGCTGGAGTCGTATTAACTTCCCCACGAGGTGATAAGTTTGGTTATGTTCTCCGTTTAATGTTCCCTTGTACTAACAATGCAGCTGAGTATGAAGCCTTGCTCCATGGTCTTCGGATGGCTAAGGAGATGAATCTAAGTTGAGTTAAGTGCTTCAGTGATTCGGACCTTGTGGCTCAGCAAGTGTCTGGCACTTGGGACTCCAAGGACCCACTCATGGCAGCATATCATTGTGAGGTGGATATTGTTGCAGGTTATTTCAGAGGCTATCAGGTGGACCACCTGGACCGGCGGAAAAATGAAGCGGCGGACGCTTTAAGCCGGCTGGGCTCTCAGCGCAAACCGGTCCCACCCAATGTTTTTCTGGATGTGCTGCATAACCCGTCGGTGAAGATCCCTGGTGAAGAGGATTTGGCCATTCCTGATCCGGAGGCTCAATTGGTGGCAGTTCTTCATGTTATTCCGGATTGGACGCTTCCTTATCTGGCATACAAGAACCGGGGCGAGTTGCCAGAAGATGAGATTCTGGCCCGGCAGATAATCCGGCGATCCAAGTCCATGGCTGTCATCAACGGTGAGTTGCATCATTGCAGTGTATCAGGAGCTTTTCAATGTTGCGTGTCTCCTGAAGAAGGCCGTGAAATTTTGCAGGAGATCCACGAAGGAGATTGTGGTCACCACGCCGGTTCAAAGTCTCTGGTGGCTAAAGCGTTTCACCATGGTTTCTATTGTTTAACTGCTCATGCTGATGCGAAGGATCTGGTCAGACAATGTGATGGTTGCCAAAGGTTTTCAAGACGTGCTCATGTACCGGCTCAAGAATTGAGGATGATTCCAATTACTTGGCCGCTTGCGACTTGGGGGCTGGATATGGTTGGGCCTTTCAAAAGGTCCAAAGATAAGAAGACCCACCTCCTGGTGGCGGTGGACAAGTTTACAAAGTGGGTGGAGGCAGAACCTGTTAGCAAGTGTGATGCGGCCACGGCGGTTCAGTTCATCAAAAAGGTGATTTTCCAGTTTGGCTTTCCGCACAGTATTATCACAGATAATGGTACCAATTTATCCAATGGTGCTATGAAGGAGTTCTGCAAACGGGAGCACATCCGGCTCGACGTTTCATCAGTGGCACATCCGCAGTCCAATGGTCAAGCAGAAAGAGCTAATCAAGAGATCTTGAGAGGCATCAAGCCCCGGCTCATGGTTCCTTTGCAGAGAACGCCGGGTTGTTGGGTAGAAGAATTACCATCTGTGTTATGGAGCATCAATACAACACCCAACAGATCAACAGGATACACACCGTTCTTCATGGTTTATGGAGCGGAAGCGGTTCTCCCCAGTGATATTCGTCATGATTCACCTCGTGTCACGGCTTATATTGAAGCGGACAACGAGACAGCACAGCAAGGTGCTTTGGACCAGTTGGATGAAGAGCGTGACATCGCAGCCGCCCGATCGTCGATTTACCAGTAGGATCTTCGTCATTTTCATAGTCGCCGAGTCAGAACCAGAGCCTTCCAGGAAGGAGATTTGGTGCTTCGGCTCATCCAAGATCAGACTGATATGCATAAGCTATCCCCACCTTGGGAGGGGCCTTTCGTGGTCAGCAAGAATCTGCACAATGGGTCGTACTATCTGATCGATATTCGAGAGCATAAGGACTCACGTACATCAGAGGAAGAGACTAACAGGCCGTGGAATATAGCTCATCTTCGGCCTTACTATACCTGAGCCATTGGCTATACTTATGTACATACAATGTATATATTATGATTAAGTATAATAAACCGGAACCTCAGCTAAAGCGGGGTATCTGTTCTTTTACATCATGTGAGGTTACACGGAGTTGCTCTAAAGCGCCCTCCGGTTTACCCCTTGAGTTCGCTTTGCTAAAAGCATCGTGTTATATCACTTGGAGGATTGGTCGTGTCCGAACCAATACCATGCCTCTTGATAGGCGAAAGCCACCAGATCACTTGGGGACTTGGTCATGTCTGAACCAGTCATGCCTCTTGATCGGCCTAAGGCTACAGAATCACTTGGGGGCTTGGTCGAACCCGAACCATGACCACGCCATCTGGTCGGCATAAATGCCACAAGAATCACTTGGGGACCTGGCTAACTAGAACCATAGTTACACCTAACGGGAGCTTGTTCGTGTTTGGCCATGGTTACGCCATTTGATCAGCTTAAATAAATCTTTTTTGGCAAACATTTTTGTCGTCGCTTTTGCTTCATACTTTTCTTTGAAGGGGTTTTTTGCTTTTTATTGTGTTCTTTAAAACCGACAAAGTTTTTTAACCAATCAATTGACGGAACACAGTTCACGTCAATCCGGAGACTATTTGTCCGGTTTGATCCTTGTTGTTAACATCCTCTTATGGAGTAACACGGTGTTCATTATAACCCGGCACGGTTTACATGGTAACCAGTGTCACATACATATACAGGAGTTGTTATTTCCTCCAACAGTGTGGGTTTGCAAAAGCTCCGCTTCAAGGTTGGCCAAGCCAAACTTCACACTCAATGGTGGCAGGTATTATGTTTTTCAAAAAATTTGATCATATACTTAAAATTTTGTTTTGGATATTTTGACTTTATATATACAAACATCATATTCCGCCTAACGGTACAACCGCGGTGGCACTTAATGAATTTCTTATTTCAGAAAGTATTTTGGAAAGTTCATTACCACAGGAAGAACAAGTTATGCGCGAAGGCATATCAACATCAAAGGTATCAGCTAGCCTATTACAAGGCGACATGGTGCCCATAATAACATAATTGTTTTTCACAAAGGAGAGACAGTTTTAAAACCGGCTTCCGGTTTAAGCTTGGCCACCAGCCTGGCCTGATGGTTGTGGGTCATCCTGCGCCGCTTCAGCTTCCGTTTCTCTACCCAGTGGCTGGAAATCCACAGTTGTCCAATCGATTCCCATCAATGCTTGAAAAACAGCTTCGTCATGGATTAGCAAAGACGGGTCAATATCGGGAGCGTAAGTATGCTTACGGATTGGAGGGATCAGGTTTTCCGATTCATGGATTGGTGCAGCTATTCGCTTGTGGCTGTCATATTGGGCTTGATAATGAGACAAATCTGCTTCCTCAGCCGGTTGACAAGCTAGCGGACGTACCTCCCGATTTATGGCTTGCAGATCCGCTTCACCAAATTCTGACCCGTCTTCCTTCAAACTGGGATAACCCTGAGCCGCCTCAATAGGATCAAAATCCGGCACCCAGGCTTTTGCCCAGATTAAAGCATTGATTGCACCGATTCGAGCAGCAGATTTCTTCAGCTCTTCAACCCGGGCAGGAAGCACTGACAGTTTCATCAAAGTATCTTGAATCAAAGTGGGCACCGGTTTGTTATGAGACGCGACACAGATGGTCCGCTGGGCACCAGTATATAATTGTTCAACCAAGGTATAGGCGGCTTTCAATTTCTTCCGCACATCTAACCCCAAGTGACCAACGCGTGTCCCTGAAATACCATAAAAGGTCAATAAACCGGCGACTCTGTAAGAAGACAGAACCAATTCAGAAGGCAAGCTGGCTTACCAAAGATAGCAGTGGTCATGGCATGAACGTGCCGCTTTATGCTGGTCAGTTCATCCGTCACTGGTTTCAGTGCAGCCTCGGCATCTTCTGCTCGTTTGATCAAAGCGGACTTTTCAGTGGCCCAATCCGCCCGTTTCTTCTTGAAGTTCTCCTTAAGTTGTTCCATGGCGCTTAAGGCACTGGCCAATTCCTCTTTTGCCTTGGAGGTTTCAGCCTGTTGGGTTTTCAGGTTTTCTCGCAGATCGATGACTTGGCTTTCTTTCGCCTTTAGCTCCGCCTGCAGGCATACAGATATATGTTTCAACAAACCGGTAGAAGGATTCAAGTACCAACCACATAACAAGTTATGCGCTTAGCACTTGGGGGCTAATGCATATTCGATCTTCATCTTTCAATTGTTTACAAAGTCCCAAGATCAATACAAGTATTCAACTTGGTACTTGGGGGCTAATGGCTATTTGATCATATGTATTCTGATGCGGCAGTTTCAATTACTTAAAGTACTGGTTTAACTACGCTAAGTTGAACCGGCCCTTGGGGGCTACATCAGCAAATTTCAAAGCATCAAGATTTATATTATTAAGTCCCGGTTTGAAAGAATAGTTCAAACCGGCCCTTGGGGGCTAGGAGAGTCAGCAAGAATAAAAGCATACAAGCAGGAAGGAGCATATGGAAGTTACCTCATATTTATCTTTTATCATATTAACCAGACTGGCTTCGTAGTCACGGCTGGTATACAGCCGGTTCAGATAGCCGGAATGGATATCTTGGGCGTTCAGAGCAGAGTAAGCCGTCAGATCAGCGTTCCACGTGCCTTTGCCAAAAGCAGCAAATTCTTCCTTGGCAGAATGTTTGGATAAAGCGACAGGATTGCTTGGTTCAGCATGACCAGTGCCAGTAATGACAACCTCATCATCCTTGGTACCGCCAGTTTGCACTGGAGCTGTTGGCTTCTCAGTAGATTTTGCTGGACCGGTGGAGCTTTCAATCCGGATGGAACCTGTGGGCTGTTGGATAGGGCCTGAGGTATCAACAGGTCTCTCTTCAGCAATAAGATCATCATCTGGCTGCGGTGGATTGTTGAGAATATCCTCAGAGATAGCCGCTTCAAGAATGACATCTTCTTCGGCCGCTTTGTCCAGGCGGGCCTTCTTGCTGCCTAGGTTTGGCCCTGAGAAGAGTAACCAAATTAAATACAGCATGTGTTCTAAGGCAATGTACTGCAAACATCACAATAAATATGGCTTACCCAAGCACCGTTTTGAGCGGCGGGAGCTGAGTGGCCGATGATTCGCCAGAAGATGAGTGGGAAATAACCTGGTAATCGGAGTCAGACGGATTAAGAGGTTGACGAAAGCAGCCCGCTTTAGGACAAGCACTGATAGGCGAGTTAGAGACCTCGGAATGACGTTTCCGAACCGGACTGTTCGATAAACCGACTGAGGTAACTACCTGGCCGCTGTGCCAGGTGGTGCAGCGAGCCTCGTGTTGTTGAGTCTTCATAAGAAGTTTAGGATCCAAATAAGCAAGGGGATGAGAAAATTTAACTTTCCGGTTTGCCTGATGGATTTTTTGTGAAGGCAAAGTTTCTGAATCGGAAGAGAGAATAATTACCTCTGCAACATCCGCGTGGCTGGCTTCGGCATCATCCTGACAAATATCATCATCAATAAGATGCATGAAAAATAAACCAAGTGAGTCAAGCTCTACCTCAATGTTCGGATTATCCACCTCATCATCAGGGGCCAGATTAGAAGATGCAGTGGATCTTTTACTGTGGGCAGTCTTCTTCACAGCTTTAGTTTTTTGCCGGATTGCTCTTTCTGGTTTGTCTGCCTTCTCTGGTTTCTCCTGCGGCAGCTTTTTGCTCCAAAACGGATCATCGCCCTGATTATACAGACACTAATATTACAAACAATGACCAGACATGTCAATAACATATTCAGCAAAGAGAAAAATCAAAGTCTTACAGCTGGCGATTTGTTGGTGGCACAGAAGGGAAGCAGGCCGGTTCTAGCGCAGACATGTTCTGGTTCATTCAGTATCTTGCACACAGCCTCTGTGATTTCTTCACCAGAGAGTTGGAGTTTTGAATGTCACAGTGGGTCATCAACACTATCAGTATACTCGCACATCAAACCAGAGCGCTGACTAAGGGGCAATATGCTCCATGATATCCAACAGCGAGCGAGATCAACACCGGTTAAACCGTTGGCCATAAAGGCTCTGAGCTTTGACAGCTGGGGAGCATATTTGCTTCTCTCCTGGGCAGTCAATCTCTGAGGAAAAGGGTGTGTATTGCTGAGCCGCTCCGGATGAAAGCCAGGCAAGGGATTCTCACCAGCAGGGGAGGTGTCTTTGCAGTAGAACCATGTCTGATTCCACTCCTTGGGGTGACTGTGCAGCTTGGCCTGAGGGTATGTGACCTCTTTCCTTTTCTGAATTGCCATGCCACCCAACTCCATATTAGAGCCATCAGTAAACTCGGTACGGCGGCTTAGATGGAAAAGATCTCTGAATAATTCCACTGTGGGCTCCTCTTGAAAGAACACCTCATAGAGTACTTGGAAGTGGCACATATTGGTAACAGAGTTGGGGCCAGTGTCTTGCGGATGGAGTTGAAAATCGGCTAAAACATCCCGGTAAAATTTAGAACCAGGCGGTTTAAAGCCCCGGGCTAGGTGATCTACGAAAACAACAACCTCTCCTTCTCGAGGTGTGGGGGGGCATTCTTTGCCAGGAGCCCTCCAATGGATGGTATCTTTGCTGCCCAAGGCACCAATCAGGACTAAATCGTCCAGTTGATCCTCTGTGACGCGAGAAGGGACCCAATTGCACTCATACACTTGCTTGGCCATGATGGAATCTACAAGGTAGAAGATCCCGGTTCAAAAATGCATTTGATCAAGATGTGTTGGTATGGACACTATTAAACCAGAGACAAAACTATCTGAACCGGAGTTTCATGAAGCAACCAACATCTGGCGGTTCAACAAGGGGACTAATGGTATATACCGGTTCGTAAATTTTTTCTACAAAGTTAAACCGCCTGATCTAAGCATTGAATAGTCAAGACTGCAGATGAGTAAGTACACAAAAATAGATTTCACAAGATTATACTACAGCTTTGGATCTGGAACATGTTTATAAAGGAGATAAATATTCAAGGCCCTAAAGGAGCGGTGCCGAATCAATAAGCGAAGGTACGGATAAGATCTATGGTCTTAATATGCGAAAGTGAAAACAGAGGATAAAAACTACTGCTACACAGAGCAAAGATTCACAGACTCGTCTAAGGATCTATCATATGAACAAGAAGCAAGCCATGAATAGTCGAGAACATGGAAACCCTAGAACAAATCTATGATGAAAGGGATAGAAGACTTATCGGAGCTGAGGAAGAAGCGGAAGGTCGCCGCGGTGCTCTAGTACGCTCAGGGTGATGCAGCGGCCAAAGTTGGTGCCGAGGTCGACGACGGCGGCGGAGCTCCGAAGACTGGGCGACGCGAGGAAGAAGAAGTAGAAGGGCAAGCAGGGGAAGAAGAAATGACCCTTCGGTCCTATTTATAAAGCAAGGGACATGGGTCAGCCGCGAAAATCAAGGAGCTGCAAGTTTGGAAACAGAGCCGCCTCGATTATCGTAGATCTATTAAACAAGAAGGTATCACGGATAGTTTCTTTATGATAGATGACGTCACGCCGATTTACAGCAATCAGAGAAGATGATATCACGGTGGTTCACCAAACTACAAGACGTTGAAAATGAAGTTTTGCTAAGGATTGACATGAACCTGTTCAAATCAATCTGGGGCCTAATGTTGGGGATATTACTACTGGGCATAAACCGACCTATCTGGACCGGATTAACTTCATTAGTAGTTAAGCATGTTAAAGCCCATGAAGATAGATGAGGGCTCAAGACCCATAATCGGCTGAGAGCCTGTAGCCGTAAACCGGCGTCAATATGTAACTTGTATTGTAAGTAAAGAATAAGTAGAGACCAAACCGGACACATCTATGAGCCGGTGTTGGGACTCTGTAAACCGACGGGCGTCACCCATGTATATAAGGGGATGACCCGGCGGCGGTTCAGGAACAACAGAGAACAACTCGAGACATAGGAGAAGCTTATTTGCTCCCTAGTCATCGAAACACCCATCAATTCCATCACAACTAGACGTAGGCTTTACCTTCATTGAAGGGGCCGAACTAGTATAAACTCTCTTGCGTCCTTGTGTCCGCTTTAACCCCTTCAAGCTAACCCATAGCGATGGCTCCACGACTAAGTCCTTTCTCTAGGACATCTGCCGTGACAAAACCACGACAGAACCCGATCGAGAGATTGCTTCGATACTGCTACTAACTGAAGCCGATCGATGCT